>NC_069130.1:40144928-40382428 GCF_026914265.1 Mya arenaria | reverse complement strand
ATTCGTCAAGGCCGTCAGCTATGATTAAACAATTTTCACTTTCCAGCACCGTCTGCAATAGCCGGAAGCTATCACCGGCATCCTTCTCGTGGTATATTTTACGTATAAGTTGATCCTTGATCATTTCTGCTAGATCACACGTTTTACCTGAATCTCGTAGGGTGACATGAAACAAAAATGCAAACTCTTTGAAGAATTCTGGATCGGCATAGCTTGTTCTAATACCGACGTTTTCCTCCGCTGGTAAATACTGGTGAGTCCATTCCAGGGCACACACTACTGAGAATGTGGATTTCCCGTTGCCCGGTTCACCAACAAGAAAAACATTTCTGAGCATCTGACCGTTTTTTAAGAAAACATCTGAAAATTTGGCAACCTCTTGATCACTTTCTCCCTTGTCAATTTTGCCGATTTTTCTATGATCTTTCTCCACAATTTTCGGTGCCACGTAGAAACTCCTCAGTTCGGCGTTCTTTTCTTCAAGAATGGGAGATATCGGCATGTCGGCCAAAGTGGTTTGGTAATGGTTTGCCAAACGTAGTCGTAATCCTGTAGTAATGGAAAAAATATAACATTTAAAACATAAAAGTTAAGAACAGATACGTATGCATTATCACAAGACGCAGTACAGGAGATAAGTAGCAGCATTATCACAAGACGCTTGTTGCGGAAGATAAGTAGCAGCAATATCACAAGACGCTTGTTGCAGACAATTAGGAGCACATGTCACAAGACGCTTGTTGCAGAAGATAAGAAGCAGCAATACCACAAGACGCTTGTTGAAGAAGTTAAGAAGCAGCAATATCACAGGATGCTTGGTACAGAAGATAAGAAGCTGGCCCCAATTTCTCGAAACTTCTTAAAGCTGCACTCTCACAGATTTACCATTTTACAACTTTTTTTGTTGTCTTGGAATGAGCAAATTCTTGCGTAAATATCTTCGAATCAATGATAAAAGATTGCTGACAAAAGATCATATCGCAGAGTTTAATATTTCCGTTCGAAAATTAATTAATGGCTTAAACCGTTACTAACTGTTTAAGAAAAATGGATAAAACATCAATTTCTGAACTAAAATATAAAAATCTGAAACCTATTTTTTTGTCAGCAGTCTTATATAACTGGTTTCAATTGATTTTCGCAAAACTTAGCTTCTTCCAAGACAAAATATAAAAAAAGTGGTCAAAACGTTCAATCTGTGAGAGTGCAGCTTTAAGCTTAACAGTCTTAAGTAGCTTATTTCAATTAACCGAAATACATACTTAAATTGAATTCTGATAAATGAAAAATGGTTAATTGTGATTATCATAAAGATAATTCCTATTTTAAGTATACAAACTCTTAAAGAAGAAAATATTACACACATTATTGAAAAACAAAAATAGTGAGCTTAGCTTAATCCTGTTATAAGGGACTTAAGAACAGGCGCGTAGGAGCTGGGGCCATATTCTGGCTAGTAACGGCAATGGGGCCGCGAATAATTGATACCGATTTTCTTAAATAAATAAGATTAATACCAGTCTGACACGATATTGAATATACAGGTCACCATGTCATGATTACACCATCTAGCTAATTGGCGTGATTAAAGACGGGTAAGTGGAAGAAAACGAGGCAAAAATACAATAATTATTTGTATCGTTTTTCATGTTTCAACAACTCTAGTTGATAATTGTATATACTCGTTAAATCAGAATCAGAATTGTCATTAAATAGCTAGCAATATTTAATATTTCAAAGTTCATATTACATTAAGTTTGACATTAAAATGGACGTTCCAAATTTAAATTTCCAAAGAGATCTTTTGGCACTAAAAAGCTGAACACAGAGCATTCAACTCACAATGGTTCCAAAGTCACTCGTGGCTTCACTATAAATATGTAAACTGCTCCAATTTGCTAATTAACATATATTGCGAGACTGCGCGATAATGATTATTCAAAAGTAGATAAATACTGATGGATTTATAATTGCAATGCCAAAACGTTACGAAACGCCGACTACGAGTATCCGACTTCACCAAAGGACACCTATCGCCAGAGGCGTTGGACATGGCGATTAACTGCATCCAACATCGGCTCGACCAACCAGGATTCCGGTTATATAGAATGAATAAATGTTACTAAACGATATTAGTTTTATATCTATCAACTTTTTAACCGAAAAAGCTTTAGAAGAAAACATGAAAATAAGACCTAAAATCACTGGAAATTGAGTCTTTCAATGCTTAAGATTGAAAAAAAAATATCGACCGAGAGGTTTCGAGAAATTTGGGCCAGTATTGTCAAAAGACGCTGAGTACAGAAGATAAGTAGTAGTATTTTCAGAAGACTCTTGGTATAAAAGATAGGCAACAACATTATCACAAGACGCTTAGTACAGTATATTAGTAGCAGTATTGTAAGTGTTGTACTGAGTTAGAAAATAGCAGCTTCCGTTCTCTTTACTTCTATGAAGAAGAGACACCACTGAAAACTCTAGTTAAATATTTTATGAGGTTAGTTTCGTTCAAAAACCATGCCAAGTTTCATGTCAATATACAATTTTTGCATATGACAATGGTTAAAGTTTTTGCAAGCCGATAGCACTAAATACCAATTAAACATTTTAATTTACAAACAGAAAATTTAATCTGATTATAAACACTTTTACATGTCGTATTCATTGATACAGTTATGCACATACCAGCAGATTTCTGGGCCGAACTTCACGAACGTTTCCAATCAGAGTATAAAACTTACCACTCAAATGTAGCCATTTTAGTAACGGAGACATTGATTTGAATCCATCCAAACCCCCACCCCCTTGACCTTGACTTTGCCTCCAATCCCCCTCTAAAGCAACCCCAAGCCAGCCCTTTACACCAGCTTCCTTCATACCAAGATTCATTACTATCCTCCAATGGTAGCCTAATTTATTGGGCACAAACCAATGTTTGACGTCCGCCCACCAAACGACGTCCTCATTCAGATAACCCGGTTTTCTATGAAAGCCTGTTTAAAAAGGCCCGTTATTGACGTTCATAAATTTATGCATGGCGTTTCAGCGCTCGATACGTCATTTATAAAAAGCGTCTCTTACCTTCCTTCAACACCTCCCCTTCGTTCTCAGCACTGATCTTGAAATCGTCTGTTTGCAGCTGTAAACAAAACAGATCAAGACATTAAGCATCCCATAAATCAAAGGCTATTTTACAAAAATAGATACAAAGAAGTAAAAAGACACAACGGAAAACAATTTTACTACACTAGTGTTTTTATGTACAATGTCTTAGAGGTGATCTGCATAAATATCAATTTTGTCTCGTGATCACGAATTACTTACTTGTTCCAACGACTTGTATGTTGTGGCCACGACTAAATAAACTCGATGCCAACACTTCGTACGCAATAGACGCGGAAAGGCTCAGACCGGTTTTGTTTGTGTCATGGATGGAGACCCAATGGTACGCAACCTTGGTTTCACATCACATCTGTTAAGTTCACCACACAGAAATAAGCCCACCAACATCCAAGCATAAACCCATAAAGAGACCCCCATCTACACCCAAACCGGTGATCTAATTGGATGCGAGGTTAAAACAAGGTTGCGTTCCATGTTGTGCATTTGAGTCGGTAAGCTAGTTCAGTAGTGTCGGCTATCATGTAAAGTCCTACTTGTCTAATCTGTGCCACGGCGTGCTGTGCCTGTTGTCGGTACGCTAGCTCAGTGCTGTCCACACTATCATGTTAAGTCATACCTGTTCAATCTGTGCGACGGCGTGTTGTGCCTGTTGTCGGTACACTAGCTCAGTGCTGTCCTCTCTTTCTTGTAAAGTCATACCTGTTCAATCTGTGCCACGGCGTGCTGTGCCTGTTGTTGGTACACTAGCTCACTGCTGTCCTCTAATGTAAAGTCATACCTGTTCAATCTGTGCCATGGCATGCTGTGCCTGTTGTCGGTACGCTAGCTCAGTGCTGTCCACACAATCATGTAAAGGCATACCTGTTCAATCTGTACCACGGCGTGCTGTGCCTGTTGTCGGTACGCTAGCTCAGTGCTGTCCTCTCTATCATGTAAAGTCTTACCTGTTCAATCTGTGCCACGGCGTGCTGTGTCTGTTGTTGCTACGCTAGCTCAATGCTGTTCTCTATATCATGTTAAGTCGTACCTGTTCAATCTTAGCCACGGCGTGCTGTGCCTGTTGTTGGTACGCTAGCTCAATGCTGTCCTACCTATCATGTTTAGTCGTACCTGTTCAATCTGTGCCACGGCGTGCTGTGTCTGTTGTTGCTACGCTAGCTCAATGCTGTCCTCCCTATCATCGTGTAAAGGCATACCTGTTCAATCTGTGCCACGGCGTGCTGTGACTGTTGTTGGTACGCTAGCTCAATGCTGTCCTCCCTATCATCATGTAAAGTCATACCTGTTCAATCTGTGCCACGGCGTGCTGTGCTTGTTGTCGGTACGCTAGCTCAGTGCTGTCCACTCTATCATGTTAAGTCGTACCTGTTCAATCTGTGCCACGGCGTGCTGTGTCTGTTGTTGCTACACTAGCTCAATGCTGTCCTCCCTATCATGGTTAGTCGTACCTGTTCAATCTGTGCCACGGAGTGCTGTGCCTGTTGTTGGTACGCTAGCTCAGTGCTGTCCTCTCTTTCTTGTAAAGTCAAACCTGTTCAATCTGTGCCACGGCGTGCTGTGCCTGTTGTTGGTACACTAGCTCAATGCTGTCCTCTAATGTAAAGTCATACCTGTTCAATCTGTGCCATGGCATGCTGTGCCTGTTGTCGGTACGCTAGCTCAGTGCTGTCCACACAATCATGTAAAGGCATACCTGTTCAATCTGTACCACGGCGTGCTGTGCCTGTTGTCGGTACGCTAGCTCAGTGCTGTCCTCGCTATCATGTAAAGTCTTACCTGTTCAATCTGTGCCACGGCGTGCTGTGTCTGTTGTCGGTACGTTAGCTTAGTGCTGTTCTCTATATCATGTTAAGTCGGACCTGTTCAATCTTAGCCACGGCGTGCTGTGCCTGTTGTTGCTACGCTAGCTCAATGCTGTTCTCTATATCAAGTTAAGTCGTACCTGTTCAATCTTAGCCACGGCGTGCTGTGCCTGTTGTTGGTACGCTAGCTCAATGCTGTCCTACCTATCATGTTTAGTCGTACCTGTTCAATCTGTGCCACGGCGTGCTGTGTCTGTTGTTGCTACGCTAGCTCAATGCTGTCCTCCCTATCATCGTGTAAAGGCATACCTGTTCAATCTGTGCCACGGCGTGCTGTGACTGTTGTTGGTACGCTAGCTCAATGCTGTCCTCCCTATCATCATGTAAAGTCATACCTGTTCAATCTGTGCCACGGCGTGCTGTGCTTGTTGTCAGTACGCTAGCTCAGTGCTGTCCACTCTATCATGTTAAGTCGTACCTGTTCAATCTGTGCCACGGCGTGCTGTGTCTGTTGTTGCTACACTAGCTCAATGCTGTCCTCCCTATCATGGTTAGTCGTACCTGTTCAATCTGTGCCACGGAGTGCTGTGCCTGTTGTTGGTACGCTAGCTCAGTGCTGTCCTCTCTTTCTTGTAAAGTCAAACCTGTTCAATCTGTGCCACGGCGTGCTGTGCCTGTTGTTGGTACACTAGCTCAGTGCTGTCCTCTAATGTAAAGTCATACCTGTTCAATCTGTGCCATGGCATGCTGTGCCTGTTGTCGGTACGCTAGCTCAGTGCTGTCCACACAATCATGTAAAGGCATACCTGTTCAATCTGTACCACGGCGTGCTGTGCCTGTTGTCGGTACGCTAGCTCAGTGCTGTCCTCGCTATCATGTAAAGTCTTACCTGTTCAATCTGTGCCACGGCGTGCTGTGTCTGTTGTCGGTACGCTAGCTTAGTGCTGTTCTCTCTATCATGTTAAGTCGGACCTGTTCAATCTTAGCCACGGCGTGCTGTGCCTGTTGTTGGTACGCTAGCTCAATGCTGTTCTCTATATCATGTTAAGTCGTACCTGTTCAATCTTAGCCACGGCGTGCTGTGCCTGTTGCTGGTACGCTAGCTCAATGCTGTCCTAACCATCATGTTTAGTCGTACCTGTTCAATCTGTGCCACAGCGTGCTGTGTATGTTGTTGCTACGCTAGCTCAATGCTGTTCTCCCTATCATCGTGTAAAGGCATACCTGTTCAATCTGTGCCACGGCGTGCTGTGTCTGTTGTTGGTACGCTAGCTCAATGCTGTCCTCCCTATCATCATGTAAAGTCATACCTGTTCAATCTGTGCCACGGCGTGCTGTGCTTGTTGTCGGTACGCTAGCTCAGTGCTGTCCACTCTATCATGTTAAGTCGTACCTGTTCAATCTGTGCCACGGCGTGCTGTGTCTGTTGTTGCTACCCTAGCTCAATGCTGTCCTCCCTATCATGTTTAGTCGTACCTGTTCAATCTGTGCCACGGCGTGCTGTGTCTGTTGTTGGTACGCTAGCTCAGTGCTGTCCTCTCTTTCTTGTAAAGTCATACCTGTTCAATCTGTGCCACGGCGTGCTGTGCCTGTTGTTGGTACACTAGCTCAGTGCTGTCCTCTAATGTAAAGTCATACCTGTTCAATCTGTGCCATGGCATGCTGTGCCTGTTGTCGGTACGCTAGCTCAGTGCTGTCCACACAATCATGTAAAGGCATACCTGTTCAATCTGTACCACGGCGTGCTGTGCCTGTTGTCGGTACGCTAGCTCAGTGCTGTCCTCTCTATCATGTAAAGTCTTACCTGTTCAATCTGTGCCACGGCGTGCTGTGTCTGTTGTCGGTACGCTAGCTTAGTGCTGTTCTCTCTATCATGTTAAGTCGGACCTGTTCAATCTTAGCCACGGCGTGCTGTGCCTGTTGTTGCTACGCTAGCTCAATGCTGTCCTACCTATCATGTTAAGTCGTACCTGTTCAATCTGTGCCACGGCGTGCTGTGTCTGTTGTTGCTGCACTAGCTCAATGCTGTCCTACCTATCATGTTTAGTCGTACCTGTTCAATCTGTGCCACGGCGTGCTGTGCCTGTTGTTGCTACGCTAGCTCAATGCTGTCCTCCCTATCATGATGTAAAGGCATACCTGTTCAATCTTAGCCACGGCGTGCTGTGTCTGTTGTTGGTACGCTAGCTCAATGCTGTCCTCCCTATCATCATGTAAAGGCATACCTGTTCAATCTGTACCGAACGTGTTGTGCCTGGTAAGCTAGTTCAGTTGTGCCCGCTAACATGTAAAGTCATACCTTTT
Organism: Mya arenaria; assembly: GCF_026914265.1. Lineage (NCBI taxonomy): Eukaryota > Metazoa > Mollusca > Bivalvia > Myida > Myidae > Mya > Mya arenaria. The sequence goes on along the minus strand of NC_069130.1, from coordinate 40,375,199 downwards.
TAAACTGTTCCACGGCGTTCTGTGCCTTGTGTCGGTTTGCTACCTCAGTTAAGTCTTGAAGCGTGTCAGTTCGTACCTGCTAAGCTGTTCCACGGCGTGTTGTGCCTCGGGTCGGGTTGCTACCTCATTGTAGTCTAAAAGCATGTACGTTCGTACCTTTTTAAGCTGTTCCACGGCGTGTTGTGCCTCGGGTCGGTTTGCTACTTCAGTTTAGTCATAAAGCATGTAAGTTCGTACCTTCTTAAACTATCCTACGGCGTCTTGTCCCTCGGGTCGGTTTACTACTTCAGTTTAGTCATAAAGCATGTAAGTTTGTACCTTCTAAAGCTGTTCTACGGCGTCTTGTGCCTCGGGTCAGGTTGCTACCTCAGTTTATTTTTAAAGAATGTCAGTTTGTACCCTCTAAAGCTGTTCCACGGCATCTTGTGCCTCGGGTCAGGTTGCTACCTCAGTTTAGAAATAAGAATGTCAGTTCGTACCCTCTGAAGCTGTTCCACGGCGTGTTGTGCCTCGGGTCGGGTTGCTACCTCATTGTAGTCTTAAAGCATGTCAGTTCGTACCTTCTTAAGCTGTTCCACGGTGTGTTGTCCCTCGGGTCGGTTTGCTACTTCAGTTTAGCCATAAAGCATGTAAGTTTGTACCTTCTTAAGCTGTTCCAGGGCGTCTTGTCCCTCGGGTCGGGTTACTACTTCAGTTTAGTCATAAAGCATGTAAGTTCGTACCCTCTGAAGCTGTTCCACGGCGTCTTGTGCCTCGGGTCAGGTTGCTACCTCAGTTTAGACTTAAAGAATGTCAGTATAGTACCCTCTGAAGCTGTTCCACGGCGTGTTGTGCCTCGGGTCGGGTTGCTACCTCATTGTAGTCTTAAAGCATGTACGTTCCTACCTTCTTAAGCTGTTCCACGGCGTGTGGTGTTTCGGGTCGGTTTGCTACTTCAGTTTAGTCATAAAGCATGTAAGTTCGTACCTTCTTAAGCTGTTCCACGGCATGTTGTGCCTCGGGTCGGTTTGCTAGTTCAGTCTTGTCCTCCAGCAGGGTGCGGAGCTTGAACAGGAAGTCCACTAGTTCCGTGTCCTTGACCTTCTGGTCATTAGAGTGGCGTACGCGTCGACCAATGTCTCGAACCTTAAAAGTAATGTTTCAAATAAGTTTTGACTAACATAGCTTGTAGTTGTTTTGAACATCGCCCAAATTTAAATAAATGCATGTATAAACGTATACATGTACTTTAAGACTCCTTAGTTGACTGGCTAAGAGTACATGCACTTTAGGACTCCTTGGTTGATTGGCTAAGAGTACATGCACTTTAGGACTCCTTGGTTGATTGTCTAAGAGTACATGCACTTTAGGACTCCTGGTTGATTGTCTAAGAGTACATGCGCATAAGGACTCCTTGGTTGATTGGCTAAGAGTAAATGCACTTTGGGATTCCTTAGTTGATCGGCTAAGAGTACATGCACTTTAGGACTCCTTAGTTGATTGACTATGAGTACATGCACTTTAGGACTCCTTGGTTGATTGGCTAAGAGTACATGCACTTTAGGACTCCTGGTTGATTGTCTAAGAGTACATGCGCATAAGGACTCTTTGGTTGATTGGCTAAGAGTACATGCACTTTAGGACTCCTGGTTGATTGTCTAAGAGTACATGCGCATAAGGACTCCTTGGTTGATTGGCTAAGAGTACATGCACTTTAGGACTCCTTAGTTGTTTGACTATGAGTACATGCACTTTAGGACTCCTTAGGAGTAACGAATGTACAAACTAATTAATAAGGTAGTGAACATGTATTGGTTGCCATCATATTAAATGAGTACAAAGAGGAACTTCAAATGTCAGCTGAACAGTTGTGCATTAATTATGAACATTCTTTAAAAAATCATCAAAATCGATTAATGTGATTATACTTACCTCTGTCAATAAATTTGGCTGTGTCGCAACGTTAAACGACAGCTTATTTTGGAAATCCTTGCAATTCATCATGACGCTGATCACGCCGTTGAAGTCGCTGTCTTTGATGAAGGACACGGTCTTGTAGCCATCAGGAGGCAGGAAACACTTGCCTATCTCCGAGGGAATGGTACACCATTTGTCGGCGTTCGTGTTCTTCCATGATGGTCCCGAAAACCTGTGATGTTTGACTATTTCATCACGGACGCCTTCACAAATCCCGTTTGGACATGGAGCATACAGTTTTTGAGGGGAGTTATGAAATCTACAGTTTCTAGTACTGGTGCATATCCCACGAGTAGGGCAATTCAACACATTCTCGGTGAAACATTGTGCACATGTTGCCACGGGTGGAAGACCCTTGGATGTTCTAACGGTGCTATAGATGTCCTGATGTACACATGTCAGCACGTCATCTACACTGTCTTGAAGACCCTCCTTGGTGATTTTGAGGGCGATGGCGGCCTTGATCCAGTTTTGTGCTTCTTTCTCCCTCAGTATATCTTTGTAGGAGGTCATAGTGTAGCCATGAGATCTTAGTATACACCTAGTAAAAGAAACAAGTCACTGAAGATTGCTTACATTACAAAAGTCCCCTTCGGGACTTTTACAAGTTTAGGACAATCTGTAATTACTAGCATACAAGTTTAGGACAATCTGTAATTACTAGCATAAATATAAAGATAATGTTGAAATAGCAGCATCATTTGTGTACGACGTAAAAAGATATTTGGCCTGCATAATCTCCCTATGTATCATAGGTGCTATACAAATCAGCTTTATAAATCTTTGGATAACAGTTTTACTGTAATAATAGGACCCTATTCAAGTGTAGTAAATTGATTCTCTTTTTTTGTCATATTAACCACTTTTTTGTCTGGCGCTTTCGACATATAAAGTTTCTGAAGACTTTAAAGATAAGTTACGATCCAGTTAAAGTAGCATTTTCACTATTTATGTTGCATTATATATATTTTTGTCAAACAATGAATAAAATGATGATGATATCCGGCTGAACATCCTCTGCGGTAAAATCGGTAGGGGATTATAATTGCCACATCATAAATGGCATAAAATTGATAACTTTGGAAATGGTGAACTCACCGTAATTATAATGTTTACCAAAATAATCAATTTAATGCGATGCAGTCGAATAGCTTTTTATTTTGGTAAATATATACTAACAATCCTTAAACCTGCAGTGCGTTCAGTAAGGCGAGCAATTACAAAAAGCTCGCAAACGTTTTGTTTTGTATTCATGTTGCAACGCAGCGCTTACACTGCAAGCGGGGAACCTAACAGCAGACGTTCGCCTCAAACATGTTTAAAGAACGCATGGAAGCTAAGTATTCGAGATTATATTTTGTCTACTTGTACGGGATACTATTTAAATCCACTGGTTTAAAAGGTTCAGGTCAATAACAGCTGACTGCTAATTTTCCAAAATAAATGTACTGCAGATTTTAAAAATAGTGCCATCCCATTGGGCAAAAATATAATTTCAAACGCTAATTTGTGCCTAAATATAAAAAATATGCAAAACGTTCTGATCTTTATTTTCTGATAAGACATCCAGCTGTCACCCTGTATATTAAATCCTTGATGATCCGTGGTCTAGTGGTAACACACTTGAATGGCAATCCAGAGGTCGCAGGTTCGACTCCCATGCAGGCCTACAGCCCATAGTATCAGGTATCAACAGATAAGGTAAATCAAATTATAAAACAATGTTTCATTCACTATATTTCAGTACATGTATAGATGCATTGTCATCATACAGTATTATTTATAATTATCCTTTTTACCTGATATATTTGTTTGCTGTCTAGAATTTACGTAAAGTTTTGTTCTATATGTTTCTTTATATTATGTTCTGATTAGTATGTGTCAGGTCTCTTCATATCGAAGGAAATAAATAATCTCTCTCTACTCTCTACTTTTTGACATGACATGTTAAAATAATTAATGCGATTGTGTTTGAAAATGGACGTAGTATGTTAAATGTATGGAGTTTAAATTCTGCGAATTAAAAGACCGCTTTATTTAAAAACGTTCATACAATCATAATATTAATGTAAATTTGAAAAAAACCCATCTTGGTGAGAAACAGAGGTGAAAAGAAAATGAATTTATAAATAAAAACGCAGAAACTGAAAATGTGTTGACTTAAAGATAATGGATAACTTCATCTACTACAAATAGTCAAAACGTTCAAAGGGTCATAACACTTACAATACTTAAGTTGGAATTATATAACTTGTCAAAAAACATTGATACTGTGAAAAAGTTCATGAAGTTCGAAGTTGATAACTTGAATTATTGTTAAAATTGATAATAAATGTTGATAAAAGGATCTAAAGAGAAGATTTTCAAAGATTTCCATAGAGACCTGGAAGTAGGATTATTTGTTATTGGTCCCAGATTCAGACCTAATACAATTTATTATAATGTAGTGAAAAACAGCCCTACTCAAGCTGTCATGTTTTATTTTGAACCAGTATATGATGACAAGTTTGATAGCAGGTCAGCTAAGCAACATTTATGTGAAATTATTTTTAAAATCCGGCAGGAATATTTTCATTTTTTTCATAAATTCAAAAAGTGAGGGTAACTCCGGCCCCTACTCATGCTGTCATGTTTTATTTTGAACCAGTTTAGGGTGACAAGTTTGATAGCAGGCCAGCTAAGCAACATTTATGTGAAATTATTTTTAAAATCCGGCAGGAATATTTTCAGCATCGACCCCTGCATGTCATTTTTTAGGAATCAACATGGAGTGAATAAATCTTATACAAGGTCACCTAAGGGTCATTTCTGTAAAAAATATTTAGAAATCGGGCCAGTGGTTTATGAGAACAACATTTTCATTTTTTCCTTCCGTTTGCCATGGCAACTAGAGTTCTACATGAAGCAACTTTTATTCAGGGAATCTGGAAAAGGAAGGAAAATCACCCTATCACAAAAGCTCACGCGGGGCATTTTTGTGCCTATGTGATCTTAAAAGGTCAAATCACGCTTGTTGTTAACCGAATTATTACAAACGTGTTGAAATAAAACGTCGGGACGGCAACAAAACTCACTGTATTAAAATGTTATTCTAAACAAGACCCCGTTTTTAAAGCCCGACATCTCATTTGAAATCGATGTTTAAAACACAACTTACTATTTTTAAATAATATTCCAAACATTTCAAGTTCGGGGCTAGGGTTCAGCCCTCCGTTTTTGAAGCCCTACATATGCCAAATAATTAAATACAACATTTTTATCTGTAACTCATTATGACCCTATATCATGGTAATAACCCAAGTATTAAATATTTAAAGAAACTTTTGACCAAGTTATAAAACAGTTATTTCATGGTTATTTTGGTAAAAGTTAAAACTGTTGTCCTTGGTGTCAGGGATGACGTTCCCAAATATTCTCAAATAATTATGAGTGTATGCATACATGTAAAAATAAAATAATAATTATGCAATTAAGACACAAGACACGAAAGAAAATATCTTACCTTCATTTGCGCCGGTGGTCCCAATGAATAATTAATGGGGTAAATTTCTGAAAAAGCGAATGATCAAACGATATCAGAACATTTTTATCTCGTACCATACACTGCCTTGCAGTTCAAACATGAATGAGATTAGATTCTGATGTACGTACTTTTAATTTGTGCGAAGATAATAGATATATGACTGCTGATTAAAAACATGTATAAAGTAAGTGTTTTGGTTTTATTTTTGTGTCGTCAATTTCTAATGTTCACACGTATGGCATTAAAAGCAGGACAGTTAGGGGATGTTTGATTATTTTCGGACAAGAAATTGAGTAACAATGTAGATGGTCATTGTCCTATTCATTTCATTTCGTGTTATACTTTGGTTTCAGCCTTATATGACGTTTGAAAGAGTCGATATTATTATATTCTCGCTACTTGTGCACCATTAAATTGTAACCACGCGCCTCAGATCCGGCGAATAGCGGGAACTTTGACTTTCGGTCCAGCCAATCCAAGGCCTATTATGAAGTACATATTTAAAGCAATCTTTTTTAACTCGTTCAACTGCGGGAAAGATTTAGCTAAAACGCGGACAAATACCGTTTAAAGAACGGATATTTACGGCCACAAAACCATGGCCGATTTCCCGATATTTCCGGCGCGAAAACAAAACCACCGCATTCAATCGGCACTGCGTGGCCACCTAAAAAGTAAAAACACGGCCCATTTCCGCCGCTATCCCCGGTATATCCTCGACCTGGAGGTAGTGGTTGCAATTGACTGGTGCATTTCTTTGACGCTTTCATTTGTTGGCAAGTACATTTTAAATTAACCTGACTGTTAGGAATACAAAATCGTTCAGAATATTTCAGAAATATAGGCTTACAGTTTAATATAAAATCAAAATCATCAATGTAACCTACATTTTCAAAAATCAGTATCTATAAACAGCAAACATCACAAAGACGTGATATTACGTGCAAGTGTCCATGTTTGTCAAAGCGATAACATGATAACATGATAACATGATAACATCATCTATACGGTGTAAATGTACTGTAAGATCAGTGACTTCGGTACATGTGAATAAGTTTTAAGGATTTTTTTTATTGTACAGAGTAATTGCATAAACATAGTTAATTCTCGGAGTCCACTGCACCTTCTTTTGACAAACTAAACAAACAATAAATATATCGGCCTCAAAATTTCAAAACTGATATTTTTGGAGTGAAAACCGATTTTATTTTAATATTTTACGTGTTTATATATTGATAAGGAATTGTATATATTTTAATCAAGTAAAGTAAAAACAAACAACAGTGGGAAGCCAGGTTGTCTTAAACACAATGAAGAATGTTCTAAGGACCTACATACATTACAACACTGTAATGTCAATTTGTTAACAAAGGCCTCAAACTCATAAAAGTTCATAAAACATCAAAACATCAAAATCAACGAGCTTTTTGTCTATCAAGCAATAAACAATGTGTCTTCTTTATTTGTTTCATAATAACATTAACATAAAAAGCGTATTTATTTATTCGCTTAAACATTGCATAAGATTGCAGATGTTATGTATTTGCTAATTTTCCCATTGTACCAGGGACACGTATATTTTAAAAGTTGTTTTTCTTGTCTATATGTATGAAATTTAAAACATACGATGTACTCAGTTTTTACACATCGAGTATCAAAGTAAACATTCCACTACTTCTCTTGGAATCAATTAATGACTATCAGTTTCAATATCAAGATTTATGGCTAGAACATCGAAATCTCGCAAACGATTTTCTCACATAAAAGGGTTAACTGATTACCAAGTATGCTCCTGGATTTTCCATGAGTTTAACATGTTTGTAAGTGTCATAGAGGACGAGTCTCGGATATTTCTGAACAAATAATGCCTTTTGCAATGGAGAAACCACTCTTTAGTGGTGTTAAAGGTTCATTAATGTTTTTAACACTTGAACGTAGCCAAACAAACCCAACAAAATAGCGGTAAGTACAAGGAGTTCTTTACATGCTCTCGGACAGGATAAGTTTTTTTGTATACTTTTCATGCCGGTATTTCTTATTTATTTATTTATTAATAATTTAATTCATATCATATAAGTAATTAGAAACACAGACTACAAAACGTTAATGTATTATATCCGCGGTTTGCTTCGTAACGAAAATATCTCTACGTACATTTGGCTTAAGTCGAGAGTCAAATCAACTATGTATACAAAAATGTATGAAAAACCGTTTATCACTGTTAACGCATGACTGATATTAGGTGATATGGGCATTTGGGTTGATAGTTATGATGCTGACCATGATCTTCATACGCTCTGTACGCTGTCACGTCACATTATGATTGAACAGTTTCTCGAAACCGACAAGATGTGCCGATCCACAATCCTTGATTTTGCGAAACTTAAATCTGACTAATACCATAATATGTACTGTCATTTAAATGTTGCTTGTTACGAACATTGTTTTAACATTTCTATTTATTCATTTATTGTTATTTCTTTTGCATTTTACATTTAGTATACATTTAGTTTACGACAGCCTTTGAACATATTAGCGATTTCCACAACGCAACACATAATCGGTGTCTTAGTAAACAGTCGGTTTGCATTCGGAACTCCTCGGCCATTTTTTCAAAAACAACCTCGGATGTATGCCGGTACATCTGTTTAAGTAGTCCGTATTTTTTTTTTAATAAAAGCATTAATTAAATGTAGTGTTTAAGAGTTGTATTCATTGCTCTCAGTTTAAATTGATTGCCAGTGAAGTGTATTATTGCAAACATAATTACGATTCCCAAGAGTTAAGTCATAAAATTTAACTACTAAATAAGATTACTACGCGATCTATTTGCAGCGGACTTAAACGTACCACTTTTTAAGTATGTAAACCGTCCATATACATCCGAGGTTGTTTTTGAAAATAATGGCCGAGGAGCTCCGAATGGTCGGTTTGACGACTTCAGGTTACACACCACCATTGTTATTCCCAATATAATTCAATGTAAAATTATAATTTTTAGACAACATTTAAAGGCATTTCGAGCGAATGCAGCCTATGATAACCACATATATTCTTAAAGTACAAGCTTTAAATTACCTTTTAAGCCAATAAAAAAGGGGGGTCAAGTTATTCTTAAGGAAAATCACTCCACTTGAAAAATAAACTCTAAAAATTGCACCGTCCGCCATGACAGATCTTCCAAAATGACCTTTCAACTATAGGGCAGCGGTTTATGCTTAAATCTTTACTCTAAATGATAATTCAAGCAAGAATAGATACTTAAGGTATAAAAGTTTCAGGAATAATGATAGTTTTGATTTACAGTGTATTGAGCATGTGAAAACATGTCTATCAATCATAAGAACTTTTTTTTTTATTGAGAATTTTCCACACAACGGAAGTACATATGACGTAATGGTGACGTCATTCCTTCAACCTTAAAAATTGGAAAATTGAAGTTTGGTCGTTTGAAACATCGGTTCCCTCGAGGTTTTGGCTCGGTCCCCGGCGACCTCAAGCGATCGCAGTTTTACTGTAAATTGCAATGTTCATACCAACTACGTGCCCTTGCCTTGCTCTTTGGAGATATAATTACAAAGTGCATACTACACGAACATTTTTTTTGAAGTTTATGTTAAATCAATGTAGCAAACAGTTTATGGTGTATCAATCTTAACTACTATGGGTTTTTTATACTAGTACTATATAGTGAGCTGTCGCATTATATCCTTTTTGCAAGAATGTGTGGGCCCGAATGTTCTTGACGCCCCCCCCCCCCAAAAAAAAAAAAAAAAAAAAAGAATAAAGAAAAAAATAGATTGAATTTCTGTAAATGACAACATTTACTGCTGTGATTTCCAGCGTTTCCTGTTTATCCAACGCATTGATTACAGGTTGTGTACTACCTTGAACAGTTTTCAATATATTGCTATTTTTCGTAGGTCATTTGATTACAAATTCAAGTCTGATTTAGTTGACGGAAGGGAGAGAAATGCATGGCCTTATTTTGTTTAACGTCTTTAAGAGTGGTTTATCTTTATTCTTAAAATTCACATTATATAACACTATATATTTATGTTGGCATATTACTGTAGAGTTCTTGAAGGTAATGGAAATTGTTTATAATTGTTTGTAACAGCTTTTACTAAAACCCAAACTCCTGAACTACTGTATTGCTCATTTGAGGTTTTCAACAGTCTATGTATAAAAAAATTGTTTCGTGTTCTTGAGTGTATTTTTTTTTTTTATATAAATACATTTTTACAATAAACTCTATTCTAAGTTTTCCAGGATCAGAGTCTGATGTTCGGCTGCCATACACATACATGTAGCTGTACATGGAATGTGTGAACTGGATTAAAGATGCATTCTGTAATATGTTGTACCCCTTTATATTTTAACAATTGTCCGGATATCCGAATTTACTTACACTCTGTTGTCTTATCGCTGTTTTTCCATTTATTTTATGATTATTCCAGAAGTCTTGTAGTACATGAATATGTTGATAATTACAATTTCAATTCAGATATAAATTCCATAAGTATACCTTGAATCGAAGCTGTATAACCCGTTTATAAATTTGAAGTACACACGACTGTCACAAATATGTCCGCCATTTTAACTGTTGGGTTGTACAGCGCAGTAATATTTATTAGATATTTATTCATTGGAGTAAACTTTTCCTGTATGAATTGTAAAGTTAAATTGTTTCAAGCATAATTTTATTATTAATGTTTTATATAAATGTGCTCATGTTACAGATTACAATTACAATGCTGCGAGCGCACTATTTGATTCGATTGTTGCTATGACAATATTTCGCGGATGAATGATAATATTATTTCTGCACCATTAAGATATTTGTTTTATTATAATTAGATTGTTTAATTAAGTGTTCGAATAGGATGCAATTTGTCATTCTCGATCGATTGATGTATCTATTATTATGATTGTCTTGCAAGACTTTTCATATTTACTTGTTTTATTGTACTCGAGCCTTGGCACCTTCTTCTCACCTGCAAATGTGAGCTGCAGCCCTGCAGACCAATCAAAAGCCTTGCAGCATTGCTGCAGCATCTTGCGGGTATATAAGAAGTGTCAAGTTCGAGCTTGGGACAGTTGACATTTCTGAAACTTGAACTATTTTCAACATCTTGAAAACAAACATGCGAGGTATAGTCTTTTGACACGTATTATAATTAAATCAACGCGCACATTTATTAAGTAAACGAACCTCGTATATTATTTAAACTAATATAAGAATAAATAATCATTATAATTACATTGAACTTAACTTTATTAAACTATTGATCAACTCGTCAACTGTCCACTGAACATGTCCGCAATTGTAATTATTGACTTAGCTTTGTGGAGTTGATATTAACTTGAATAAATAACGTTTAATTGAGAAACGGACTTGGGTTTTCGAATATTCATCACTGATCATTATTAAACTACATATACCTTGGCTCACCAGGCACTAGGCCTGGTGTAAGCAGTGATTCACCACAGATATACTTTGGCTCACCGGGTAAAATACTTGGTGTAAGCAGTGATCCACCATATTTTATCGAAAGTTAATAATCATTTAACTTTAAACGTATGAGGCGGATGTTACAATTCTTACAGATGGACCGTTTTGACAAGATTTATTTTTCAAATAACGAGCCAATTTTTGCGTAAAGTTTGGAAACCAGTGATATAAGACTGCTGACAATTGAAAATTTATGTATATGCCGAAAACCCCATTTTTCTTAAAGCGTTAGCAACAATTTTGACCATAAAACTTCTTTTTTGTACAGTAAATGTTAAAATCTTCAATCGGATATTATGTCACAAGTATGATATTACTGGTTTCCAGATAATAACGCCAAAATTGGTTCATTCCATGGCAAAAAAAGAAAAAAGAAAGCTTTCAAAATGGTCATTCTCTGAGAGTGCAGATTTAAGCTTCCATAAAATACTTTAAATCTGTTGTTTTTTATTTGGATTTAAATGTTAATGCATAACTATATATATTTTTGTAAAGCAAAAATATATTGCAGCATTATTAAACTTAGGACAATAATTCAAGTGTATGATACGGGGGTACGGCAGCCCGTGGGTTTGGTCCGTAAGTTGCAACTTTGAGTTTGATAAAGTATCCGAAATTTCGTCCGAAAGAAAAAAATATATTTTCCCACATTATAAACGGTAAATAAATAAGTATAACAAAATACACTCGGAAGTTTCATTAATGTTAACGTTAATTCGCAGGTCGAAATTTAAAAAAAGAAGAAAAGAGAAGATCACATATGAATAAACTAAGTAGATGTTAGATGTAATTGAAATACGTCCATAACTCAAACTCAGCTCAACTCAATTTAATTTGTAAATAAAGGCCTCGGGCCCAATATACAGCATACATTAATGTTTACAATAATAAATTAATAATATAATAGTGCCACACTTCTTTTTGACTGTTTTATCTATTTTCAATCGCACTCATTATTTGTAAAACAAAGTTATAATGCAACCTGTTTAATAGTACACGTTTCATGGTCATTCATGAGATGATAAATTGAAATTTGACATCTCAGACCACTGTACCAATTTGAAATAAAGTTTGTCCTTATATTGAGACACTCAAAACAGCATGAAACTCATTTTCAATGACTTGCACATGTAAGTGTGTGAAACAATGCAAACAAATTCGGTCTTCTCGTTGTACATTGCAATGTCTGCCCAGTTCTATATTTCATTTACGATTAGAGCAACTAAAGCGTGCCAGTCCTCGTCTTATCTTAAATGCTAGGTTGATTGTTTAAAATATCTGTAAGTGTCTCAGCGTGAAGATATATCTATATTGTTGAGCCAATTTTGCGTCATTCAGTCAGTTACCCGCTGATTAAAAAAGTATCTATGACATATTTATGTCCCAAACATCCTAAGCGACCACCACAAATCCAAAACCGTACTTAATTAGTAGATCTTTAACACGAGTTGCCCCTGTCCTCTTACCCACATCGGCTAACGAGTTCAACTTTTTATAACAATTAATTGGATATCGGCATTTTTAATAAAGTGCAACCGATATATGATACATTTAGAATAGTATATAATGTATAGCGTTTATACAGGCGGCGTCATGAAAGCAACGCATGTAACTTTCCACCACCACCATCATTATCATCACCATCATCATCATCATACTTATCATCATTCTAAGCCATGTGTGTATTTGTAATAAAAACAACCCCCACTACCACCATCATCATCATCATCATCATCATCATCATCATCATCATCATCATCATCATCATCATCATCACCACCACCACCACCACCACAAAAACACCACCACCACCACCAACAACAACAACAACCACCACCACCACCATCATCATCATCATTATCATCATCATCGACGTCGTCGTCTTCGTTATCGTCGTCGTCGCATTCGCCACCACCACTACCACCATCACCACCACCACCATCATCATCACCATCATCATCATCGTCGTCGTCATCACCACAACCAGCAACACTACCCATCATACTTATCATCATTCTAACAAATTCTCATCCTCATCGTATTAAATACAAATCAACCAATATTTTCAACGTTTAATGATATCTTCTTCAATTATAATCAAATTGTGTGACATATTAAATAAAAGGCCATTGTATATTCTATTATTTAGGTAACTAAATGTGTTTACTGTTTGGGTATTTCTTTTGTAGCATTTGTTGATACATGATATCATTATTTTGTAGATTTATAATAATGTGAAACTAATGTAATGGATCATGAACATTAACTGTCAACGTATCATATTGGTATATTTCCCTAATATAGAATATAAAAACAGCTGAGCAAGAATGACATTGTAAATAAAGAACTAGCTATATCTTCCTCATTAATCAATAATACCTTCGTTCGATACGGAAGCGAAGAAAGTACTTAACATTTATCAATGGCATCACATTTAAATAGGAAATGAGTAGATTAATTAAGCGATTCTTTTTAAAGTCGATCAAGTTTAATATTGACTATTTGCACGCTGATAACGGACTGTTGTGTTATTATAAATAAAGTTTCCATCCAAAGTATATTTAATAACACCTGCCACAACGACATTGCTGTGTAAAGTTAAATCTATTTTAGGATGTATATTATTTCACAACGTATTAAATTAATTGTATACACATAGAAAGTGGTTGTTGATATTTAGTTCGTGTACAAGTAAAATATAACATATATCTCTAAATAGACTGACAATTTCATAAACTGTTTTACTGTTTTTCATCAAACATGAATTCCCAATATCCATGCTAACATTCAACTTATTGTTGACATTTTGGTGAATTCGAGATCAAGCTTTTCACTCGTATATTCAAATTTGAGAACCTTGAATGACGCCGAACTGTTCATGTGTTCTCAGATGTCTTTCATCTCACTGGCAGGATACACAGTGCAGTCGATCATGTCGCATCTAATGGTGTGTGGTATGTTCTTCATCGCCTCTATCAGACTCCGCACCGCCTCCACTGTCATTGTCACATCATCAAGTGTAATATCGGTGATGGAGACTGGAGGTAGGAGGTGGAGCTCACCTAGATTTGTATCATATATGAAAAGGCTTTGTAACTGAGGGAGACTTGGTAGTGTATCCACACGTAACTGGATATTCTTAGCGCTAGTTAACACAACACATTGTAGTTGACTCCACCTTTGATCATGTTTGAATAATCTAAATATGTACATTCGATGATACATTATCTAAGACACATGTTGTAATATTTGTTGGATCAACCTGCACACGTGTTGTATTGTTTCCGTATATATGCAGAGATTCCAGCCTGTGACACTGGGACAGATCATACTGCCCATCACGGTTCCGCAGTATCACTGCTTTGAGGGAGTCGGAGGAGGATGTGATAACCTTCTGCAGCTCTTCCCCATTAATTTGATCATTGCATCCCCAGATGAGTAGTGATTGAATACGTTCCTTGTTTATCCTCATCAGCTTTTTTAACACTACGACATCCTCGTTACTTACAACCTCGAACTGTGAGAAATAGAGCGGTATGTTACCATAGTTGTTCGCCTGGGCTTCAAGGTACCCGGAGAAAATCAGGGCCTGAAGTAGTTCAGCCTCTCTATTGTCGATTGGTGGTTTTAATATAGAACTATTGATCCATGAAGACATTTGTACACCGAGCTCGGGCTTCATTCCACATATGAAAATAAATGTCTGAGAAACATCTCCTAAGATATTTTGATTATTATCTTGTTTGTATTTGTTTGATAACTGACTGTAGTCGTTTTCATTGAAACATAAATGAAGAGCCGCTAAAAACTATTGAAGTGTTTTATGAAAGCATGAAAAGAGAGATGATCTCTTGATTAATGAGTTGGATTTCTTCTCCGTGAGTAAGCCTGACTTCAATGCAAATTCAACCTGCTCCCTGCTTAACGAAGCGTTGACTGTTTTGTTGCTGAAAACAACAGACGAATCTCTGCACTCTGAAAACAAAGTTGTGTATGCTAATTTTGCCAGTGCAAAGTAAACCATGAGATTTTGCATAAAGCATTCATGTTCTACAAATACTGGTGGCATTTAAATTTTCGGAATTTTATCATTCCTGTGCATATAACTAAGTCTACATGATAGCATGTTTATCACGCCTTGTAGAAGATAGGCAGCAGCATTATCACAAGACGCTTGGCACAGGAGATAGGCAGCAGCATTATCACAAGACGCTTGGTAAGAAGATAGGCAGCAGCATTATCAATAGACGCTTGGTAAGCAGATAGGCAGCGGCATTACCAATAGACGCTTGGTAAGAAGATATGTATCATTATCACTAGACGCTTGGCATAGACGATAGATCACACTAGGCGCTTGGTAAGAAGATAGGCAGCAGCACTGTCACTAGACGCTTGGAAAGAAGATTGGCAGCAGTATTATCACTAGACGCTTGGCATAGAAGACAGGCAGCAGCATTATCACTAGACGCTTGGTAAAAAGATAGGCAGCAACATTATCACTAGAGGCTTGGAATAGAAGATATACAGCAGCATCATCACTAAACGCTTGGTAAGAAGATAGGCAGCAGCATTATCACTAGACGTTTGGCATAGAAGATAGGCAGCAGCATTATCACTAGACGCTTGGCATAGAAAATAGGCAGCAGCATTATCACTAGACGCTTGGTAAGAAGACAGGCAGCAGCATTATCACTAGACGCTTGGACAGAAGATAGGCAGCAACATTATCACTAGAGGCTTGGAATAGAAGATATACAGCAGCATCATCACTAGACGCTTGGTAAGAAGATAGGCAGCAGCATTATCACTAGACGTTTGGCATAGAAGATAGGCAGCAGCATTATCACTAGACGCTTGGCATAGAAAATAGGCAGCAGCATTATCACTAGACGCTTGGTAAGAAGATAGGCAGCAGCATTATCACAAGGCGGTTGGTAAGAAGATAGGCAGCAGCATTATCACTAGACGCTTGGCATAGAAGATAGGCAGCAGCATTATCACTAGACGCTTGGCATAGAAAATAGGCACCAGCATTATCACTAGACGCTTGGTAAGAAGATAGGCAGCAGCATTATCACAAGGCGGTTGGTAAGAAGATAGGCAGCAGCATTGTAACGGTTTATTGGGTTAGAAAAAAGCAGCATCATTTCTCCTTACTTTTATGAAAAAGAGACATTACTGAAAACTACTATAGTTAAGTATCTTATGAGTTAAGTTTCGCTAAACAAATCATACCAAGTTTCATGAGAATATACACTTTTTGCATATGACAATGGTAAAACCTTTTGCAAACTAATAGTACTAAATACCAATTAAACATGTAAATTTACGAACCAGATAGTTTGATATGATTATAAACATATATAATGTATTCATCGTTACAGTTATGCACATTATCAGCAGATATCTGGGCCGAACGTTTCCAATCAAACATTGAAACTCACCACTCAAGTGTAGCCATCTTTAGTAACGGATACCTTGATCTTGATTCCACCCCACCCCCACCACCTTGACTTTGACCTTGACTCCAATCCCCCTCTTAAGCAATCCCAAGCTTGCACTTTACATCAGCTTCCTTCACACCAAGAGTCATTACTATCCACCAATGGTAGCCTAATTTATGCGAAAAAAGCCCAATGTTTGACGCCCGCCCACCAAACGACGTCCTCATTCTGATAACCCGGTTTTCTCTGAAATCCTGTTTAGAAAGCCCGTTTTTGACGTTCATAAATTGAAGCATGGCGTTTCAGCGCTCGATACGTCATTGATGAAAAGCGTCTCTTACCTTCCTTCAATATCTCTAGTTCGTTCTCAGCACTGATCTTTAAATCGTCTGTTTGTAACTGTAAACAAAACAGATCAAGAAATTAAGCATCACATAATTCAAAGGATATTTTACAAAAATAATATAAAGACACAATTGTAACGAAAACCTATTTAACTATATTAGTGTTTTTGTGTACAATGTCATAGAGGTGACAAATATTTTTTATCACGTGATCATGAATTACTTACTTGTTCCAACGACTTGTATGTTGTGGCCACGACGTAATAAACTCGAAACCACCACTTCGTAATCACTTCGTACACAATAGACGCGGGAGGGCTTAGACCGGTTTAGTTTGTGTCATGGGTGGAGTCCCAATGGTACGCAACCTTGGTTTGACCTCGCATCTAATAAGGTTACCACACAGAAATAAGCACACCAAAATCCCAGCATATACACATAAAGAGACCCCCATCTAAACTAAAACCGGTGATCTAATATAATGCGAGGTTAAACCAAGGTTGCGTTCCATGTTGTACCTTTGTGTCGGTTAGCTATTTGAGGTGTACCGGCTATCATGTGAAGTCATACCTGTTTAATGTGTTCCACGGCGTGTTGTGTCTCGGTTCGGTATGTTTGTTCAGTTGTGTCTTCTATCATGGAAAGCCATACCTGTTTTATCTGTTCCACGGCGAGTCGTGCCTAGGGCCGGTATGCTAGTTCAGTTGTGTCCGCTATCATGTGAAGTCGTACCTGCTAAATGTGTTCCACGGCTTGTTGTGCCTCGGGTCGGAATGCTAGCTCAATTGTGTCCGCTTTCATGTAAGGTCATACCTGTTTTTTCAGTTCCACGGCGTGCCGTGGCTTCGGGCGATATGCTACTTTAGTTGTGTCCGCTATCATGTAAAGTAATTCCTGTTTAATATGTTATACGGCGTGTTGTGCCTTGAGTCGGTATGCTAGTACAGTTGTATCTGCTATAATGCAAAGTCATACCAGTTGTATCTGTTCCACGGCGTGTTATGCCTCGGGTCTAGATGCATGTTCATCTGTTTCATCTATCATGTAAAGTCATATATGTGTAATCTGTGCCACGGCGTGCTGTGCCTTTAGTCATTATGCTAGTTCAGCTGTGTCCGTTATCATATAAAGTCATACTCTGCATGTAAATTCGTACCTTTTTAAGCTGTTCCACGGCGTGTTGTGCCTCGGGTCGGTTTGCTAGTTCATTCTTGTCCTCCAGCAGCGTCCGGAGCTTGTCTAGGAAGTCCACCAGTTCCGTGTCCTTGACCTTATTGTCATGGGAGTGGCGTAAACGTCGACCAATGTCCCGAACCTTAAATGTAATTTTTGAAATAAGTATTGACTAACATAGCTTGTAGTTTTGGTGAATATGGCCCAAATTTAAATACACGCAATATGTAGAAACGTATGCATGCACGTTAAGACTCATTGGTTAATGTTATAAGAGTCTTGCGAATGTACAGTTATCAATTTGCAATGGTCGCCATGGTTTTAAAGGAGTATCTAGAGGAACCTCAAATGAATACTGAAAAATTCTGCATTATCTATAAACATTCTTTAAAGCGGCACTCTCCCAAATTGACCGTTTAGGCCACGTTTTTATGTTTTGTCTGGGAAGAGCCAATGTTTGCGTTTATGTCTGGAAATCAGTGATATAAGACTGCTGTCAAATGATCAGATCGCAGTTTCTTCATATTAACGTTCGAAAAAGATGTTTTAAGACTAACGCTTTTCGAAAAATGAGTTTTCGGCAGTTCTTTAGTTATCTTATTTGACTATATGAATTGAATATATTGACGTCCAAATCAGCTGATTCTGAGATAAAAATATAATAAAAGTCAAAACTGTTAATCTGTGAGAGTGCAGCGTTAAAAAATCATCGAATTCGTATAATATGATTATAGTGTGATTAATGTGTTTACTCCTGTTAATAAATTTGGCTTAGTCGCAACGTTAAACGACAGCTTGTTCTGGAAATCCTTGCAATTTATCATGACGCTGATCACGCCGTTGAAGTCATTGTCTGTGATGGAGGACACGGTCTTGTAGCCATCAGGCGGCAGGAAACACTTGGCTATCTCCCAGGGAAGGGTACACCATTTGTCGGCATTCGTATTCTTCCATGATGGTCCAGAAAACCTGTGATGTTTGACTATTTCATCACGGACGCCTTCACAAATCCCAACTGGACAAGGAACATACTGTTTGGAAGGGCCGTTCTGAAATTTGCAATTTTTAGTACTGGTGCATATCCCACGAGTGGTGCACTTCAACACGTTCTCGGTGAAACATTGTGCACATGCTGCCCCGCCTTGAAGACCCTTGGATGTTCTAACGGTGCTATAGATGTCCTGGTGTACGCAATTCACCACGTCCTCTACAAGACCCTGTAGACCCTCCTTGGTGATGTTGAGGGCGAGGGCGGCCTTGATCCAGTTCTGGGCTTCTTTCTCCCCTAGTAATTTGCGATAAGAGGTAATAGTGTAGCCATGAGATCTTAGTCAACACCTGGTAAAAGAAACAAGTCACTGAGTATTGCTAGCTAACTAACTGTATACAATAGTCATTTTTCGGTTTTAATACAAGTTAAGGACAATCTGAAATTATTCGCATAAATAAAACAAGAGCTGTCACAGAGACAGCGCGCTCGACTATTACGCCGCTTTTCAGTGCAAGGATTGAAATGTTTTGGCGAAACATGGATCACTGTAAAATTAGATTAGATTTCAATGCAATACATGATGTATTTGCTGAGATATTAACATAAATATGGTTACATGCAAAATTTTAACCAGAATTTCTAAGTCCAATAATAAAGGGCAATCATTTGCAAAATACAGTTATCTAACTTGGTTATTCAAGTAGGTTGGGTGGTTGAGTACCATTGTCTAAAGTCTCAATGCAATACATCAATTAGTTGCTTACCCATAATTTCTAAGTCAAATAATAAAGGCCCATTATTTAAATTCAAATAAGTGTTATCTACCTTCATTAATTTAGTAGGTTAGATAGTTGGGAATACATATCTAAAGTTTCAATGCAATACATGATGCATTTGCTGAGATATTGACTTAAATGTGATTACATACAAAACCTTAACCAGAATTTTCAAGTCGAATAATAAAGGGTAATTATTTGCATTAAATGCAAACTAGAGTTATCTAACTTTGTTAATTAGGAAGGTTAGATGGTTGTGTACCATTGTATAAAGTCTTAATGCAATACATCAAGTAGTTGCTGAGGTATTGACCTATGTGTGCTTACATGCAAACCCTTAACCAGAATTTCTTAGTCAAATAATAAAGGCCCATTATTTGCATTAAATTCAAATAAGTGTTATCTAACTTCATTAATTTAGTAGGTTAGATAGTTGGGAATACATATCTAAAGTTTCAATGCAATACATGATGTTTTTGATGAGATAATGACTTAAAGGTGCTTACATGCAAAACCTTAACCAAGGTGTGACGCCGACGCCGACGCTTGGGTGAGTAGTATAGCTCTCCATATTCTTCGAATAGTCGAGCTTAAAACAGTGTTGAAATAGCAGCCAATTGTGTGTACGGTGTAAAAATGGAATTGACGTGCATAGTCTCCCTATGACCCTTTAGCCGCATACAAAATGGCATGATCCAAGTTTTGATTCTTCATTAATTATTGGGCAAAACTTAAGAGTGGTATATTCAATGCTATAGCAGCCACATGCATCCCAGGTGCTATATAAAGAGCTTTTATAATCTTCGGATAACATTCCTGTTGTCAACAGGATCCAAGTGTAATAAAATAACCTTTTTTCAGGTAAACGCAAAAATATGAGAGACGTCTCAAAATTGACGTCAGTGGCATATTTTGAGGAGTCATAGTTTCAGAACTGTTCCGAATATTGAAAATGTAATAACAGTCCCTAATTGGGCATATGCTCTTCTATTCGTATACCAATTTTCAGACAGTAACTCGAAAAAAAATTCATAGTCGCGTTCATAAAATTGCAACGTTAATGTTAATTTAAAAGCAAGCCTAAAAATCTTTAAAAAACCCATTTTAGTGAGGAACAGAGTAGAATAGATAATTACAAATAATAACGCAGAAAATTGAAATGTGTTGACTAAAAGATCCTGAAATACAATTAGTCAAAGCGTTACAAAGGGTCATAATTCTAAAGTTTTAAGTTGGAATTCTATAACTTGTCACAAGAGAGCACATTGATACTGTGAAAAAGTTTGAAGTTGATAACTTAAATGATTGTTAAAATAATCAAATAAATGTTGATAGAATAATATGAAGAGAAGATTTTCAAAGATTTCCGTAGAGATCTGGGAGTAGGATTATTTGTTATTTGTCACAGATTCAGACTCAATATTAAAGTGAAGATTATCCCCGCCCAGATTGCCATGCATTTTATGGATATTAAGCATAGGATGAAGGGTTTTTATATCGAACATGTGATAGATAAGAAAGATTTATGTGATTTTTTTTTAAAAATCGGGCTAGAGGATTTTAAAGTTTTCAGTATATTATTATACATATTGTGAAAAGTAGCCCCGTCCCCTGGTGGCCATTTTTTAACAAATCAACATGGTGGGAATACGTTTGATACAGGGTCACCTAAGAAACATATTTGTGAAATTATATTGAAATCGGGCAAGCGGTTTCTTAGAAGAATATTTTCAAACAATTCATTTCGGTTGGCATGGCAACAAGAGTTGTGCATGAAACCACTTTCATTGAAGGAATCTGGAAGAGGTCGGAAAACGGACCGAAGACGGACAATCACCTATACCAATAGCTAACGCTTGACATATATGATATTTGTCAATATGTAATGAGTCCAGTATGCGATATCATCAAAGAGTATTTTGCTACTTCTATGCAGTATACCCTAATTATTAAACTATTATTTTCCCCTCTTTAATCAGTATGTTTATTTATATGCTACTGTTTATTTAGAGGTCATTATGGAAAAAAGACATTCAAGCCTTGAGCAATAATGTATACACGTCAAGCGAAAGCAGTAAACAGTTAACGGGGTCATAAAAATTACGTAAAATGAAACATGATTTTCAACAAAAGAAATAAATATATATTGTAGTTTTGCATTTCCTTATGTCCCTGCTAACAACTATCATGTGATGCTAATTTAGAAAGAGTGGAATTATATTAAAAAGCTTCATAACTCACATTTACGGCCGCTATCCAGTAAACAATTAAGTGACACATGGATGTCAATCGTAACATTTCGGCAATCTCCGGCAAGCTTCGGGATAGACCTTTTGGAACTGGCCGAGATGTTCCGAATGAATTGAGCTTATCTAGCCGTAGGCACTGTAGGTTAGAGACCTCTAAATAAAATCACATATATTCTAAAGTCAATTGACCAATTTGCATGCAAAATAACACGATTTTTTAGTGTTTCCCCAAACAGCATACAGGTCATAAGTGTTTCTTGGTATGAGCCAAATGAGTGTACTATCGGTGTTAAAACATTTTGTTTTCATACTTATTTATTTTTGAAATACAGTTAAAAGTACACCTAAGCGCATCCTGTTATATATCTTGTCAGGTTAAATTGATGTTCCATAATACTGTCAAGCTATATTAATGTCAGATGTTTCCCAACGAAAATAAAAACATGAATGTGTGATAATTGGGAGACGATGACCTTTACAACACATTACTTGGGGATATGCATCATGCAAGTCTACGCTAATGTAGAATACGTTCTATTGACTTTTCTGTACAATATGATAATCCTTAAGTTCATGACAATGGTGTTTCTTTCCGATCATAGCATAGAAAAACAGTATAAAAATGGAGGGTGCTGAGTTAGAATCGATGTTGTGTTAATTTTCATATATTTTGAGTCAAACTCTGTTTATAAAAGAAATAATAAGGACTCTAATTCAAACGTCTCGAAAATAGATTTATGTAGAAAGGAATTCGTCATGTGTCATTACTGACAGTATGAAGATTGATTAATGTGTTGAAAATGTCTGTGAACAATGACGTAAGTTTTTTTATTAAGTGCAAACATGACGTCATTTACGGCTACATTCAGGAATATACCTGTTATGAAAAGAACAGACTTGAAAGGGTTACACCTACTTTTCTATTTGTGTTGCCATGACACTAGTAGCTAGATAATGGGGGGGGGGGCAAAAGCCAGGAGCCAAAAGCCAGGAGCCAAAAGCCAGGAGCAAAAGCCAGGAGCCAAAAGCCAGGAGCCGTAAACCTGGAGCCATAAACCAGGATTTTTTTAAAGCAAATTTCCATCATGATACATGTATGACGTAGTCGAGCTAACCCTTACTCGAGTCCTTAGCCTCGACCTTAACCCTAGAGGTGGGGATGTTTATTGCATACTTGACGAGCGTAATACCAGGAGAGGTAACTGCGTACTCCGATTTCGCTTTACGCGCGATAGAGTCGCTTATCTTAGATCATATAGCTTATGAACTCGGTTAAATGTATTAACGCAGTATAAACTTAAAATGTTTATAACTAAGTGTACTTAACCCATGAGTGTATGTTCACTGTTATTTCTAAAACACGTTCTCACAGACAACTATTTTTCCAATTCGTTTAGATAAACAAAAGTTAAGGTTTATAATTATATTTTATTTAGAAAAAAAACAATATCAAAGGCATTCCTTGATTTTACAATGTCATCGTGTCACAAAGGGCATACAAAGATGCGTCATTTTTAAAACTGTTACCATGTATACAATGGCAGTGAATATATGAGTCGAAATAATATGATCTATGACCGCGTTCTAGTTTACACCCACATAAATGAACTAGTTTAAAAAGTATTTGAAATGAAAACGCTTTTCTATATCCTGTCCTTTGTGACTTGGAATGTAGGACCATCCATCGGTGAGCAGTTAGATATAGATATTTTGTCGGTGTTTAACCTAGCCGAGCAGAATGATGACGTTCGATATCTGCTGTGTGCAATTGACATACTATCGAGAAGGCTTTGGGTGTAACCGCTAAAAAGGAAGACTGCAAAAGAGGTTTTAAGCGCTATGAAGAAACTATTTTAAGGGGCAACGAGGGCGATGATGCGATACTTTTTTCGTACGAAGTCATACAATAGCAAAGGGTTTAAGAATATCGGGTTTATGTATAATAAAGGAACATAATTATACGGCTGTTTAAAACGTATCTTAGACTAAAGTTAATACTAATAATACATTAATCAGACGTCTCATTTTAAATCGAGTATTTGATATTTCAGAATGATATTCGCGTGATAAGCTTTCATGAGTCAACGATACTTATGATTTCGTTTTCGCGCGTATACTCATTTGTTTTCAATTATTCTTATTTAATAATTTAGTAATGATATTCTCGGTTTCCTTTTTTGAATGTTATAACACGATGGAATGACCCAACTTGCGTATGCCACTGAAGTGAATATCAGAGTACAATCATGCTGAGGCTTGAAGAAGAGGCGATAATTTCATTTTTATTCTAATGTAAACTTTAAAACTGCGACTCTTTTAAAGTTATGATTACTCATAAATTTCAAGAGACATTCCTTGATTTCGCGATATTAATCGTGTCACAAAGGGCATACAAAGATGAATTAGTTTTAAAACAGTAACGATATCTGATGTTATGTTGCCTCCTCATCCCTCCTCATTGCCTCCTCATCCCTCCACATTGCCTTCTCATACCTCCTCAGTGCCTCCTCATTGCCGCCTCATTGTTTCATCACTACCCCATCATACCTCCTCATTGCCTCCTCATCCCTCCTCATTGCCTCCTCATACCTCCTCATTTCCTCCTCATACCTACTAATTTCCTCCTCATTGCCTCCTCATACCTCCTCATTGCCTCCTCATTGTTTCATCACTACCTCATCATACCTCCTCATACCTCCTCATTTCCTCCTCATTGCCTCCTCATTCCTCCTCATTTCCTCCTCATACCTCCTCATTGCCTCATCATCCCTCCTCATTGTCTCCTCATTGTTTCATCATAACAATAAGATGGACTTTTGAGGGATAGAAAACGTCCGCAAAAATGGAACGAAATGCGGAAGAAAATAGCATATTTCAATGTCTCAAATGCGCCTACGTGTTCTTCCTTTGGAGAAATCTTTTTCATCATTTAAGAATATGGCATACTAGCGCGTATTATTCTAATTAATGCGTATGCTGCGATAAAACGTTTAAAGATAGGAGAACATTTTTTGATCATTTGAAACTTAGACTGGAAACTAAAATCTCGTGACACAGTACTGGCTGATGTCGAGAGGTAAAGACGTGTATTTAAAAATGGATTTGTTCGATAAAAATAACAAGACGGCGAACAGGAAGTTTAAAGGGTGTTCGCAAAACAAATCAGGTGCCTTATTCCAAAATGGTAATAAGAATGGTTTTACCAGCTGAGCAGACGACGGCTATCGCCAAGAGTATGCTAGAACGTCAGTCAAAGCCTACCCGGACATTGGTAGATCTGGAGTTACAGCGAATGGCGGAAGCCAGTAAAAGACGAAATCGCAAAAGTCCCGGGGCCAAGTCGGAAAGCCTTCGTAAGAAGAACAACAAACGATCTAGAAAAGAGGCGTCCTCTAAGGAAGGAAAGCCCAGGCAAACTTCCGGCAAGCTCGAGTCCATCACGACCATTGGAGAAATATTAAGCTGAATGCTGTCCCGACTCCTCCTCAGTATCGTTCGAGACGTTGAGGACAATGCACCAGTGCGATATTTGTTTAAAGTATTTTGGAAGGCAAGATAATATGTTACGACACAAAAAGTCTGCTCATTCCGACGTGGACTCTGAAGAAGACGCGATGTCGGATATTAGTGTTCAAGAGGATATTTTTGGACCTGTCCCCGAAACCGTTTCCGATAGCAGCGACGACGAAGACGATGACGTATCTGTTGCCTCTGAGGACTCTGTCGATATTGATCCGTGGCAAGACATTGTTGAGGAAGCGTTTGATAAGTGTCAGTCACAATACGAGGCTGATGTAAATGGACTAATGGAGGAGGATGCAAATATGAGTGAGCGTGAAGCTAAGGAACATGTCTTTGTAGACATGAAAAACACTTTTCGAAAAGCTATGATGAACGTTTTTGGTAGCAAACTAGGCTGGTTCACCGTTATAAAAAAGATCCGGTGTATAAAGCTGTGAAAAATACAGCGAATAAGCTCATAGCGGAAGAAAACTATGAACCGGAGGAAGCTTTAAAGTACGCCATTCTGAAGCGGAGATTCCTCTTTGACAAAGTCTTGGATAATTACGATATTCCTCAGTTAGAAAACGACGAAGACACGGAACAAGAATAAAAGTCCAGAGTGACTTTGATACGACTCATGTTATGCTGCCCTCTGAACATTTGCGAGTACTTACTCTCGCAAAAGCGCCAAGAGGACTATAATTATATATTTATACTCGATTAAAGTTGTGACTTTAATCTGAGACGACTATGTGTTCTATTACAAAATGTGGATGCTGCGTAAACGTTTTGATCATGTTGCATATATTTGGTTTACGTTGCATATATCGCATTATAACAAATACACATGAAATAGCATGTACATTTTGCTGCCAATGATATAACATGTTATGTCAGCAGCTATTATTATAATACTTATACTTGCGCGGTATCATTGGACTTATAATATCGAGAACAGAGCTATATTTTCTAAGTCTCACCTGTGCAGAATTGCTTTCATGCTAACAAACTGACGTTTATAGACAAATGCATTTGATATAAACGGTTAAAAGAAAAGAATAAATAGTGAACAAAATACGGTGTTTGCCTTTGTTTTTTTTTTATTCAGCATATACAATTAGGATGGATTGCCAAAAAAACGACGCTAGCAAACGCATAACCGAACACAGTATGAATCGAATTGAACCGAAATAATTTTAAAAAGTCAACTGAGAAATTGTTTAAAATTTCGTAACATATTATTGATTCAAACCAAGTACTAACGAGTTGAATGAATCCCTTATCAAATAAAGTCTATACCTGAAAGTCGAGTCAGGAAACCTTTTCACATGAGTGACATTCTGAAATACGACACTCGATTCGAAATGAGATGTCTGATTTGGTAAATACGTTATTAGTATTAGCTTTACCCTTAGATACGTTTTAAACAGTTGTATATATTCCATAATTATACATAAACTCGCAACAAATACATGGTCTACCCTTACATTAGTTTAAAGCGGTGATTTATATTCCACATTTATATATAAGCTAGCCAGACTGTACAATAACTCATTTCAATGTCCTTTTGTTAATCGGGAAAGTAATCGCTCGTATTTTAAACGGGCTGTCTCACGTATTGGCACCAAGAATAAATAATTTCCTTAACGAATCTCAGGACAATTATCTAATAGAATGTGAACGCTTTGATATCATAATTATAAAAAAAGAGTCCCAAAATGTAAAAATAAAAATTGTGTCGGAGACCGGGTTCGAACCCGTGTCGCCAAAATGCAGTCCAGCGCCGTACTTACAAAGCTACGGAGGCTTGTTCTAATCGGGTGCCAGGTCTTTCCGGAAAATACAGTGTGGATGGGGCTTAACCTAATGTCCCTTGGGTGCGGGGCATTTGGTGGGGACTTTACCATCAGATTATCTCCGCAGGTCGGGGACTTTAGCTGGGTTTGGCTGGACCGAAAGTAAAGGTCCCTGCTATACCGGGAGCGGGGGCGGGGGCATGGTTACAATTGACTGATGCATTAGCTTGTGTATTCAGATAAAGTTATTAATAATTATTTATTTATATAACTTATACTTTGTAATCTAATTCAAAGATTTGAAAAAGGTATCCTTTATCAATAAATGCAAATATACATAAATGACTGTGCAAATCTTTTTGTATCATCCAAATATGAGTACCTTGCAGGGTGAATGTTATTTGTAAAAAATTATACTAGGTGAGCTTTCAAGATTACCTTTCCAATCGCATACACAATGCAGTTTGAAACCTGAATAATTAAAACAAATCTTGGTTGTAGACCATTACTATTAAATATTTGATAAGTCACAGACATTATAAGGTACAGTTTAAAGGGGCTGTACTAAGTTAATAATGAAAAAGCAAAAATTTAAAGAAAATTGTAGAAAATTGACATAACCTTGGTATCAATGTGTACAATTAATGCATTGAAACTTACTACTGATGATCCCCATAGTTTACAAATGATTTATTAATAGCAGTTATTTCGTGTTTTTCCATTAAAAAAGATTACTAGGTATTGTCGTTCCAAGACAAAAATTTAAAAAGTTGTCAAAATCAGAGAGCAGCTTTAAACTCATAATAAAATGTCAATGCACTTCAGTTGACATACTTTTAAACAGATGAAAAAATGTTATTTTTAAAAAGCACAATTTATCTTTTATGTGACCTTACATTATAATGAATTTATTCAGATCAGTGACTTTTCTTGCACTTAAATGTAAACAAGAAAGCTTGGGATTGAACACTAAATGAAACAGGAATGAAATTAAATGAATCACAAAATATCATCAAATTTATACACACAAATGTTCTTTGATATACCAAAAAATGAAACTTTTTAGACATACAAAAATTTAACATTTACTAAATACGGTTATAAAAAATGATGAATACATTTGTAGGATTTGATATCCTACTAGATGTAACTCGGCTTCGTTCATTTTTCTAAACTTTGTCTCAGTGATGAGGAATAAATTTTATTCACTGCAGTTGTGTTTTCTAAGTTTATGAAAATAAGAACAATAGAAACAATTCATTAACTACTGTTGATCAGTGCAGATTGTGGGAGGTCATGGTTGATTTCAATGAACCACCAATAAGCCCTGCCAAAATTGGATACTGATTGGTCAGTCAGGTGCTTTTGGTAGGAATGATTAGCATGAATGTTATTTGACCATCATTTATGAATGTTTACACAATCATTGAATATTGAAATAACATGCGAAATGTTAGTTTGAATGATGAAAGCCATGAAATATGTGAAGTATTCAAAAAGAGACCATTTTTTCAGCTTTTGTAAAAAATGAGAAAATTTTTAAATTAAATTATTTATTATTTATCAGGAAAATGTTGAAATCTCATGTTTAGGCCTATAGTGATCATACTTGATTGCTATGTTATTGGCACTTATTGCAATATGTTTTATTCATTGCAATATTTATGTAAAACATCAATTATTATGTTGACTTAAGTTTGTAGATAAGAACTAATGGTATAGGTGATGTGAGAATGATCTCATAAGTCTTTTAAACCCCTTTTGGTATTTATTTATTGAGTTTTTTGCTCAAGTCTTGTTCAGTTTAGCTTTTGAAGATTTTCAAAGTAACTGCAAAACAAGTCCAGCTGTCTAGAAAGACTATGTCAAACCCTGACCAGATATAATTTCTTGTCTTTTCAAATTACCAACTTGGCAATGGTTTTATCATAACATAGGATATTGGTTTGAACATGTTAGTGTTTTTGTATGTGGAATGAAATATCATAAGTGACACTAAATTGAACATAATTTATAGTTCTCATTGATATTACACATAGCACCAAGTACATGTTGATCTAAGATTTAAGGCTTGGATGGAGTCAGGGCAAGAAAAATGCATGTTAATACATTGTTCTTTCCAACACAAGAACTGTTTGTTTATTCAAGTAAATAAAGCAATCCCAACACCAAGGAACTGCAGTATTGCATAACCAGCTTAATTGACATTATGAGTTAGAGTTCAAATTGCTTCAATTAAAGGCACATCTAGTTTTCAGAATTATTCATACTCTGATTTAGCAACCTTAATTTAGTTATATGAACTTCTTTTGCGAAATGAAAGCTTTTTTAGATTTACAAGGACGGCTGAAAAGAATTTTCCAAATGTACTGCAACACCTGATACCTGTTGCCTAGGAATCCAACAAATTCTTGGCACTCCAAATGTTACAGTACTATTCAATTTGGAGTGCCTGAAAAGAAAGCTTCTTGATTCTACATTCAACTTCTTCTTTCTGTATGACATATTGGACCAGGGAATCATGAACCTACAACCTTTTGAATCTATTGAGATAGGGAGCTATCAGGACAGTGACAGAGGACAATATAAGAATGGCCAACAGCTGCATCTATTGAGTTATCTAATGCATACAAATTAAGACGGAGAAAATAATTCTAAATTTTTCCAAACTACTTCCTTAAGCATCTTGTACATGTATGTAGTTGTCTTTTACAATGATTGTTCAAAGTTACAATGGCCTTGTGGGTTAAAGATGCTCTGTCTACGGGGTAACAGGTTTTGTACATAATAGGGTTATAAGTACTGCGTTTTGATCCAGTAGGTTGTATTCGACTCAAGTAGATTTTTGCAGATTCGGACACAACAAGGCACAAGCCGAGTAAAATCAAATTCTACAAAAAACTACCAGAATCAAATATGACATTCCGCCATATCCGGATCAAAACGCAGTTACCACATTTTAGCCTAAAATGTTATAATTATGGGAACTACTTTTATGCGCAGTCACCCATAGTCGCTTAGGTGTTAATCCGATCTGGTCATTGTTTAGTTTAATATCGCCCCGTCCAGACATCCAGTATTTGACTTAAAAAAATGGCGGCATCAGAAAATGGTGCTCGACCGAAGACAAAGGCTTCGCGAAAAGTTCAAGAGGCCATTGAGTCTCTAGTGGAGGAGAACAAGGAAATACAAGAGGAGCTTGTGAATTTGACTCCGAAGAAGAAGACCTCTTACGACTCTCTGGATGCTTTACGTCGTGAACGCTCGGTTCTACAACAGCAGATAGAAGAGCGGCGTACCGACGTCACAAGAGTGGTATATGGCCGTATTGCACTGGAGCGGAATATGGGTTAAAGTATTTTGTGATATGTATTGCATGTGGATTGATGATGGGTATAAAATAAAGAATACAATTATGTTTGGTATTCCATTCTCACTAGCAGTGTGATGAACTGCTGATACCATGTTATGAAATTTGATGGTCAAAGTATTTAAAAGACATTTCAATATTTCATACTTTAAAAACGATATTCATCTCATCTTAGTCTACTCAACTTGCTTTGCTATGTACAAAAGTCTGCAGCAGTTATATGAATAGCATTAGACAGAAGGCAGTGCCTAATATTTATCAACAGCACAAAGTTATCATGGTAACATGTTAATATATGAATTGAATACCAAGCACAAATTAAGAGGGAGAAAATAATTATTCACTTTTTAAATAAAAACTACTACCTAATAGCATTGTGTATGCAGTATGACATGAGGTGTACAATGTAGATGTATTTTACAAAGATTGTTTAAAGTATGGCTCTGTGGTTTAAAGTTCCCCTGAAAAAGAGGCGACAGGTTTTCTATATAATTACATCATTGAAAATCTTCTCTGAAACTGCAAATAACAGTCCTTTGATTAAAAGGAATTGATCAAATTAAAGAAGTATGTGTGCCAACCACGTAAATTAATTTGTACAAGTCTGATTTAACGACTTTGGGAAATTTAAAAGAACTATGACTTTATCTGATTTAAGTCTTTAGCCCCCCCCACCCCCCTCACTCTACACACACTTAACTAGATTTTTCAAATTTCCTTTGCAGCTTGCAAGCAGTTTTAGTCTAAAGTTTAAGCTAGCCCATTAAACAGTGACCCCTTGTGATATGAGCCGATTTTTTCAATGCTTAGAACATGGTTGTCAACATTCCCCTGAATGAGGCCCTAGTCCATCAGTGCTTTCAGCACTTTGATTGCATCTGTTGTAACTTCCTTTTACTGGGAAATACCGCAGATTATCATTTTATTGAAGAAATTATAGAAATCTGACATCTTACAACCGAAAAGGTGCACAGGGGACATTTTGGGGTAATGCATCTGAGTTCCAAAAAATAATGTATAAAATATAAAACTATGTTATTTATATAAAGCTGGCAGGTTAAAGTTATTAAAATAACATAGTAATTTAATATAAATAGTGCTTAAATGGAATGGTAGTGTTCATAATGTGAATTGAATATTCTATCTTCTTTTTTCAATGAGTGGGGGTCCGTCATATGACATTAACATTTGGTTAAAATAATACATAATTTTTTATTTGAAGTATGTTTTTTCAAAATTAGAAAGGGTTAAACTACATAAAAAACAATAACAAAATACTATATAATTCAGTTTCAAAAAAATAAAACACATTTGAATAAAGGTCTTCATGTAAAATGTCATGCTTTTTTTGGGTGCACAGGGGACAGATTTAGCAACACATTCTTACATGACTGTTTTTGAGCCATCCATTTGAAACTCAACAATTTTTTAACAAGATTGATTGGCTCGTAATGTGCCTGCAAAAACTTTCCAAAGTGAAAGGAATAAAAGTTAGGAGAGATAAAAGAAAAAGCCTCATTATTTGAAAAGCACCCATATCAGTAAAAAGACTTTAAAATTCATTAAGTCACCTGTCGACTGGCAAATGCGGGCAGTTTCTCTCTTCTGAACTTCTGCATGTCCTGGTAAGCACGAGTCTGTTGTTTCTTGGCAAAGTCCTCCGATATACTGGGGTTCTGCCACTGTTTCTGTCATATGCCTCGCTCACTATCTCTGCTACAAAATTTAAATAAAGGAAATTAAATGAGTGGTCATTTGATAAACATTTTCTATTTTAACAAGACATATGTTACTTCAACACTGGCTGACAGGTTGATAAAAAATAATAGGTAGCATTAAATAAGAATGGGATACCAGTCAACGCAAAATGTCAAAGCATAAGTACACTTAAACTTATATTTGTACATAATAATAATAGAAAACGAGACACCCAGGCTTTCCCTTGCTATATAGCACATGTCATGATGGCAGAACACATCTTCATTATATTGTTGTTTTAGTCATAAAAAGTGATGAAGCTCAACACTTATTAAAGCAAGAGTTATGGGCCGTGCTGTATATGTGCATATTGTCTCTTGAAACATATGTACCATTTATCAGTTGAATATTTTAAATGTTCCTTAAATAAAGACCCTGGTTTAAATTTTAAGCACAACAATGGTAACAATGACAACAAGGCTGTCACAATACCCAAAATTTCCTTTTTCGAAAAACATTTAAAATTAGAAAACACAAAGATTTTCCTCTTCCTGTAGAACAAGATCCTCCTCCTCGTTGTACTGCAGGACCTCGGTAACCATAGGAACAATGGCCCCATCTTCACCATCTTCACCATCACTGCTTATACCTGGAAAAATAAATAAATGTACATGTATTTAGGGTTATTTACACTCATTATTTGCAAACTTCTTTGGAATAACAAACTGCAATGCTGAACAACTTTCCAAGATAACTAAACATAGTAAATTTGCATGGTTAAACAACAGCATTGTCAATGACGTCACTTATTTCATCTAACAATCACATACCATACCGGGTATACTGTTTTATATAGGTCAGCGATTGTGTTCATAAGAATTTAAATGCAATTGAAGGAATATCTGTTTATAGTGCATAGGAATGTGAATATTAATGGATGTCCAAACATTACCTCTTGCTTCGTATGCTGTTGACGAAAATGCTTCCATATCTTCTGCAGAAGTTTCCCTGAAGAAAACAGAATCAAAATACAAACATCAAGTGCGTATTGGGATAAAAAAGATGTATAGAAAGCTGGAAATCATCTTCCACTGTATTCTCCCAAAATAAGCTTAAAATTTATATATAAAATAAGCTTTTAAAAAAGGACAGGGTGCTGCAAAACTGGGCCCAAATGTGAAGGGTGAAAAGGGCAAATTATATCTGGTTGTTGTCCTCCCCCAGTTAGGGTTAAGGGGGCAACTCCCCTTGTGGCATGAATTTAAGCCTTTTTTAATTTCTAGTGTTCTGGTGCATGTTTATTTTGTAACAGGGATTCTTAACATAAATGTACTTGAATATGAACAAGAGCTGTCACAGAGACAGCGCGCTCGACTATTCCGCCGCTTTTCAAAGTAAGGATTGAAAAGTTTTGGCGAAACATGCATGGATCACTGTTAGATAAGATTTCAATGCAATTTATGGTGTGCTGAGATATTAACATAAATGAGATTCCATGCAAAATTTTAACGAGAATTTCTAAGTCTAATAATAAATTGCAATTATTTTCAAAATACAGTTATCTAACTTGGTTATTCAATTAAGTTGGGTGGTTGAATACCAATGTATAACGTCTCAATGCAATACATCAAATAGTTGCTGAGATATTATCCTATGTGTGCTAACATGCAAGACCTTAAACAGAAAGTCGTATAATAAAGGGGCAACAATTATATATCATAAAAGATAGAGTTATCTTACTTGATTAAATAAGAAGGTTAAATAGATGGGAGCCTGTGTGTAAAGTTTCAATGCAGTACATGATGTATTCGCTGAGGTACTGAGTGGTTACATGCAAAACCTTAACCAGAATTTCTATGTCGAATAAAAAAGGGGCCATTATTTGAATTTAATGCAAACTGGAGTTATCTTACTTAGTTGTTTAAGTAGATTGGATGGTTGAGTACCATTGTATAAAGTCTCAATGCAATCCATCAAGTAATTGCTGAGATATCAACCTATGTGTGCTTACATGCAAAACCTTAACCAGAATTTCTCAGTCAAATAATAAAGGCCCATAATTTGCATTATATTCCAAAAAGTGTTATCTGGAAATACATATCTAATGTTTCAATGCAATACATGATATATTTGCTGAGATATTGACTTAAAAGTTGGTTACATGCAAAACCTTAACCAGAATTTCTAAGTCGAATAATAAAGGGCAATTATTTTGCATTAAATGCAAACTAGAGTTATCTAACTTTGTTAATTAGGTAGGTTGGATGGTTGACTACCATTGTATAAAGTCTCAATGCAATACCTCAAGTAGTTGCTGTGATATTACCTATGTGTGCTTACACGCAAAACCTTAACCAGAATTTCTAAGTCGAATAATAAAGGGCAATTATTTGCATTAAATGCAAACTAGCGTTATCTAACTTGGTTAATTTAGTAGGTTGGATGGATGAGTACCATTGTATCAAGTATCAATGCAATACCTCAAGTAGTTGCTGAGATATTAACCTATGTGTGCTTACATGCAAAACCTTAAGCAGAATTTCTCAGTCAAATAATAAAGGCCCATAATTTGCATTATATTCCAAAAAGTGTTATCTGGGAATACATATCTAATATTTCAATGCAATACATGATATATTTGCTGAGATATTGACTTAAAAGTTGGTAACATGCAAAACCTTAACCAGAATTTCTAAGTCGAATAATAAAGGGCAATTATTTTGCATTAAATGCAAACTAGAGTTATCTAACTTTGTTAATTAGGTAGGTTGGATGGTTGACTACCATTGTATAAAGTCTCAATGCAATACCTCAAGTAGTTGCTGTGATATTACCTATGTGTGCTTACACGCAAAACCTTAACCAGAATTTCTAAGTCGAATAATAAAGGGCAATTATTTGCATTAAATGCAAACTAGCGTTATCTAACTTGGTTAATTTAGTAGGTTGGATGGATGAGTACCATTGTATCAAGTATCAATGCAATACCTCAAGTAGTTGCTGAGATATTAACCTATGTGTGCTTACATGCAAAACCTTAAGCAGAATTTCTCAGTCAAATAATAAAGGCCCATAATTTGCATTATATTCCAAAAAGTGTTATCTGGGAATACATATCTAATATTTCAATGCAATACATGATATATTTGCTGAGATATTGACTTAAAAGTTGGTAACATGCAAAACCTTAACCAGAATTTCTAAGTCGAATAATAAAGGCCTATTATTTGCATTATATTCAAATAATTTTTATCTAACTTCATAAATTTAGTATATGTAAGATAGTCGGGAATACATATCCAAAGTTTCAATGCAATAACTGATGTATTTACTGAGATAATGACTTAAAGGTGCTTGCATGCAAAACCTTAACCAAGGTGTGACGCAAACGCCGACGCCGCCGCCGACGCCAGGGTGAGTAGTATAGCTCTCCTTATTCTTCGAATAGTCGAGCTAAAAATTATGATACTGAATCTGGGTACCCCCCTCCCCACCCTCCCCCCACCAGTGAGGGCTAACTAATAAACCAAATTACTGTCAAATTCAGATTCAGGATAATATTATAACATCCCAGACCACATGCCTTGCTATTTGCTACCAAATCCCCCCTAATGGTATATGTAATTTCTTCACTACCAATTATATACTTTCAGCCACTGAATCACTCTGATCATCTGAAAGTTAAACATCTGGCTTCATTTTCTGTGGTTCTAGATATTTCACCTGCAGCTAACTTATTCCGTTTTAACAACCAAAAGAAATATCTGTACACTTTGTGACATTTAAAGCGTACAAAATTTTACCAAAGGTACATGTAAAATTCATCAAAATAATGGATCATTTTTAGCAGTGACATCACCGCAAGCTTGTTTCATTTTCGCTCATGTTGCAAACTTCATACGCTTTTTGGTGTACAGTATGGACAACTTTTTTCACCCTCCATTGCTTCACAAATCAACTTCAATTTCAAAACATCCCCAGAGGGGGATGCGACTAATGAGGTCATGTATCGAGCTAGTGCTGTATCGTACTATGAATGCTCGGAAACCAAAATAAACAATACCAACAATCGGGGTTTTAAACGGATGTTAACATAAAAACATGACAAAAAAATAACATATTTTATTTTTGTTGATGGAAAATAGCCGGGTGAAGATGCTAAAGTAGCCAGGTTATTTTACCGGCTTCCGGCCCATTTTTACACCCCTGGTGTTCATGAGGGCTTGGGGGTGCTACCCAAAACAGACAGGGTGCAGCACCCTCCTACAACATTTTAGCTAAAACCCTACAATAAAAGTACACATTCTTATAACACAAAAAAATGTCTGAACAAGAACACTGCAAGCTGATGCCAAACATTATGCATGTCTGTTTTAGTTGTTGTTGTTTTTAATATAAAAAAAGGAATAACTCAACAATTCTTAAAGCCAGAGTTTTGGGTCCTACTACACATGTGCATATTGTCTCTAGCAACATATTTATTCCATTTCAATTTATTATCTTGAAGGGCTTGGCAAAGGTCAAAGCTTTCACAAGTTGGTGATGCCATCAATGTAAATGCCCTTATGAAATTAGTCTGTGCTATGGAATAAACTGATTACAGTGTGTGTGTGTGTGTGTGTTTTCTCGCTGTTCTGATTGGGGAAAAAATGATCTAAAATTTGAACTTGTTATTTTGCCACACAAGAATGTTTTAAAAAAAGACAGAAATGATAAGATAATGTAAAAAAAATTGTTCCTTTAAGAATACAACAAATCTATCATATAAAAATAGTTCAGAGGGTCCAACTTCTTTCTTAAAGCTGCACTCTCAAAGATTGATATTTTTGATTTTTTTGTCTTTGGGTAAGTCAATATTTGCGTAAATGTCTGGAAACCTGTTATTAAAGCTCAGATCATACTTTATCATATTGAAGTTCGAAAATTGAAATTTTATGGCTAAAAGTGTTACTTTAATAACTTACAGTTTAAGTAAAAGCAACTTTTTGGCATTTTTACCAAACATTTTAAATCTAATATGACTGAAATATGACCCAAATCAGCCGATTCCGAGAAATTTCTTTTTAAAAAGACTTCCAGTTTCAAATTCTTCATGGAAGCCCTTCTGAGCAAAGCTATCTTCAAGATACTTCTAACCAACATTTTTTTTCGTGTGAAATAGAGGCTATATAAGGTATTTGAGCTTACTTGTTTAAAGGGTTTAAATTGGTTATATTTCAGATTGTATTGAGAAAGTTTCACTACCTAGCATGTTCATTGTATCTGTCGGGCTGTGGGGGCAGTCACGACTTGAGTGTATATCGTCCAATAGTCTTGTGATGGAGCGTCTCTGGTCTCCTTCAAAGGTGACTTCGGCCCTCTGTTAGAACAGATATCACCTAAACATGGAATAAATGGATCATATATCACATAAGCATGGAAAACATGTATCAGACAACACATACACAAGGAAAAGATATCACATAAACATGGAATACATGGAACAGATTTCACATACACATCTAATGTATGGACAAGAAATCACATAAAATATAAGAAACATTTATCACAAACATGTAATATATTGAACAGCTATCATATTCACATGGAATAAATGAAACATATATCACATACAAATGAAATATATGGAGCAAATATCAAATATACATGGAATAAATTGAACGGATATCACATAAAAATGGAATAAATTGAACAGATATCACATAAACAAGGAATATATTGAACAGATATCACATAAACATGGAATATATTGAACAGATATCACGTATACATGTAATATATTGAACATATATCACATTCACATGGAATATATTGAACATATATCACATATACATGGAATATATTGAACAGATATCACATATACATATGTATGTTAGTTTTAGTAATCAGCAAGCAATACCCTATCAATTGATACCCAAATGATTCAGACTCATAAGACATCGAAAATGAAAAAGTGTGCAACGGATGCAATATCAGCTTAAAATGGCCAATTCATTCCCCTCTTTTTGTTGCATAAATGGTGCCATAAATTCCATTTTATAACGGCATACACAGATATGCACACATACTTTGTAAATATCCATGCCACTGTTTGATAATAATATTTTGATTTCCCGATACTGTTGATCACAAATTTAAAATACATGGATCCTATGAGATAAGCGCAGCAGTCAACCTTAGTACAAAAATTAGAAGTAAAAGCAAAACAGAACCGGAATTTCAGGCCTCGCTGGACATTTTTTTCTCTGGCAATATGTGCCTAGTCTTTGAAAATACTTTGGCATATTTTCATCTTTAGACGAATTAGTTAAAAACAGAAGAGTAACAAGAAAATAACCTCTAACCTAACAGCTTGTCACCAAAAACCTATATGTCGAGTTTGAGGGCCATGGATGCAGGCATTGTCAAGTTATCACACAGACAACCTTTTATCGTTCAAGGTCACTGTGACCTTGACCTTTGACCTGATGACCCCTAAAACCATCAGGGGTCATCTACAGGTAAGACCAAACCTCAAGTCAAGTTTGATGGCTATGGGTGCAGGCATTGTCGAGTTATCACTCGAACAACATTTTCAGATTC
Source organism: Mya arenaria (assembly GCF_026914265.1). Classification (NCBI taxonomy): domain Eukaryota; kingdom Metazoa; phylum Mollusca; class Bivalvia; order Myida; family Myidae; genus Mya; species Mya arenaria. Next base: position 40,336,278 of record NC_069130.1, on the reverse strand, counting down.
AAGGTCACTGTGACCTAGACCTTTGACCCGATGACTTCTAAAATCAATTAGGGTCATCTACTGGTCAGGACAAACCTCCATGTCAAGTTTGATGATCATAGGTTCAGGCATTTTTGAGATATCATCTTTTTGTGTTAAAGGTTACTGTGACCTTGACCTTTGGCCCAATGACCCCCAAAGTCAATAAGGGTCATGTACTGGTCAGAACCAACATCCAAGTCAAGTATGATGACCATATGTTCAGGTATTGTCGAGTTAGCTTTCAAGGCCACTGTGACCTTGACCTTTGACCCCTTAAATCAATAGGGGTCATCTACTGGTCAGGCCCAACCTCCAAGTCAAGTTTGAGGGACACGGGTGCAGGCATTGTGGAGTTATCACTTGGACAACCTTTTACCATTCATGGTCAATGTGACCTTGATGATTGGCCTGATGACCCCCAAACCAATGGAGGTCATGTACTTGTCAGGCCCAACTTCCATATCAAGTTTGATGACCATAGGTCTAGGCATTGTTGAGTTATCACTCGGACAAGTTTAAAATTCTTTTACCATTATAGGTCACTGTGACCTTGACCTTTGACCCAATGAGCCTTTAATTCAAGGGGTCATCTACTTGTCAGGTCCAACCTTCATGTCAAGTTTGATGACCATATGTCCAGGAATTGTTGAGATATCGCTCAGACAAGCTTTGGTCTACCGACCAACCGACATGTTCAAAGCAGTATGTTCTTCAAAGGGGGCATAAAAATGTACCTGTTCCTTTATCATTTGTTCTTTTTTCGCCCTAGATTTCTGGGCATAAAACATCCCGATGTCCTTTGCCCTCAGTCCAGGGGGTCTTCCGTCATGCCCTGAGGATCCCCTGCACCGTCCTCTACCACGGGACGGAGTGTCCCACTCCCCTTGGTATGATGCGCCATCAGATTCTGCAATATCTGCTCCTTCTCTGTAGTGTGAAAGATTCAGGACATTAAAAAGTTAAAAGACGTTAGCCTGCATTATTATTTATAGAATTGTCCCATTAGCCACTTGACTGAGGACTTAACATCTTAAAGTTGTAAACTTATTATACTTAATAAAAAAAAAGTAAACAAGAGCGCAGCAAAGCGAACGTCAATGCTCGTCTCTTGTTTTTCAGTCGAAAATGGGGCATGTACATTGAACTCAACAATAATTAAAGCTAGAGTTATGGACCTTATTGGACCCGTATATATTGTCTCTGGCAACATGTGTAAAAAGCTGAATTTCAATATCTTGAATGGCTTTGGCCGAAGTTTTTGCACTTATTCTTTTACACACTATTAGCACAAACTGAATGCCAAACACTGAAAATGACCACTGAGTGTGATCTTTGACCTACAGACATCTTTTGCACACGCCATGCTTATCCTTATGTCAGTAAACCCTATAATCCCTTGATGTTGGTGCCAAAATTGGATAGATAAACGCAAGCAGCTTGAAAAATCCCAGATAAATTAGAGATTGTCTACCTCTCCTGACCATCCCAATTTCCGCGTTTTCCCCTGTGGATGCCTCTGTTTCCATGGTAACCTTTCCTGCCCCGACGACCACTGTTGCCACGCCAACGATCCTCACCCCTTCTGTCTCTCCAGTCTGAGCCTGAACCCCAACCTCCGGCTGACATTCCTAAAACTATACATACATATGATAATTATAAATATACAAAACTGTTTGCATAAGGCCAAAAGAAAATGGTTTGTTTAGGGTTATATCCTTTTCAAATACAGGTAGGGTAGGTAGGTTTTTTATTATTTATTAGGCTTTATAAATTACATAAGAATGTTATTGTCAACATTGAAAATGGTGTTAAAGTTATCTTCCATATAAAGCTTTCCATATAAAGATTTTTAACTACTGTACATATATAAAAACACACAACAAAAAAAACAACATTATTTTTATTTTTTAATAAAAGCGGTATAAGATATTCTATTCTACATGCATATAATATGGTTTTGAGATTATGTAACACTAGATATTTGAGTTGTTTCCAGTGCGAATCTGGCAATTCATTATAAAATTATTGAATATAATGGAAATTGTTAAAAATGTCTGTAACTAAATCCCTGACTCCTGAACCACTGTATTGTACACATGTCCATTTTAAAATTTTAACAGTTATAAGTTTAAAAATAAAATTGTTCTATGTATTTATTTGATAATCATTTTTGCAACAAACTTTATTTTAAGTTTTCAAGGGTTTACCACTGCATAGTCTGATGTTCAGCTGCCATACACATACATAGAATGTGTGAAATGGATTAAACTTCATAAGAATACAACCTGCATTTACAGCCAATGAAAGTGCAGATATGCAATTCATAAGTTCTAGGCTAAATCATAAAGAATTTCTCTTTTCGCCGGTATTTAAAGGTCCGCCCACTGCCACTCATCCGATTCGCAATCACTGCATCCGATTTTGAGTTTATAATGTGTCAGCCAATAAGGTTGTATATAAGTCAGTTAGATTACCCGAATACAAGAATTAAAATCTAGTCTGAGTCAGTTAAATGGCCTGAATTAAATCTTAATGATTAGGAGGGCTCAAACGCTACGCTTACTCTGCATATAAAAACCTTAGTCTAAAATAATAGACGTGTTATACGGGAATCTTCCAATCCCTAACGCAGTGACGTCGGAGATATCCGCCATTTTGGATTTGCCTTCTGACCGTATGTAAACACAGCTGAAACGATGCTTAATTTTATGGCAAAAATACATGAAATAATACTAAATTAGTCATCAATTTGTAAAATAATGTATTGGTTATCAATTTGTAAAATAATATTTTTATTTTATGTTTAAAAGCTTAGAATGGTCACTTTGTCTCCGCATCGTCCACTGTGACTGTTTAAACTTCTTGACTTCCGGTTTTTTTTTTGGGTCATAGGCGCCGCCATCTTGAAAGTCACATGATAGTGGCATGACTTTAATGTGCACTACGTCAACATTTTTTGATGAAAATTGTAAACGCACGCATCAAATTAAAGCTAAACCCCCCTCTTCCGGAATCTGGTTTGAAATTATTTTATTTTTTGGCAGACTTTAAAATAGGCTAAAATTGGTTTGGCTATTTAAATGCAAAATACTGAACACGAAAGCTGGCGAAAGTTACTGCAATTACAGTATTCCATAAACTATGAAATAACGTTTTGATTGTGTTTTTTCTCCATGGGCACACCGGGGCAAGTTCTTGGAAGTGGTCCGGTCTAAACCGGAAGTTCCATTTTCTCATTTTGTCATACAATTTCCCGATGTAAACAATTTTTGGTCACTGTTTAAATGTACATTATTTGTTGTTTATTTTGCATTTAGGAAGGAAAAGTGATTAAAATGATTATGATAATTGGCATTTATATTAATTAATTATGACAGATACTGAGATAAGAGTACATAAATACTGAAATAGGCTTCTGAGACACATGTCGGACAGGAATAGCGTGTTTGATTGCAGCCAGGACTTATTTGCATCCTCAGCCATGTGAAAACAAAGAAAACAAAGTTAAATTAGACAGTAGTGTTAAAAAATCAAGTGAGTGTAATAAATATTAAAGAGAACAACTGCACGTGAACAGTACAATAATAAGTTTTCGAAAAGTATAATGATAATAAAATAAGAAAACTTGAAACATTGTTAAATGGTCAGTGTTGTGCAGATAGCCAACAGAATTGTTAAAAAAATCAATTGAAAGAAAAGGAAAGAGAAATAGCTGAATTACAAGATAGAGTGCAGTTTCTTGAAGACTCTATCAATGATAAATCATTGATGATACAATAAATGACGTGTGTGTGTGTTTGATGACAAAAGTAGGATATATTCAAATAAACTTAAACAATGTGTATATGAATTGCTGCAAAATCAAGCCAGTGCTTCCAAGGTACTTTCTGTCATAGAAGCTGTCTTGAATCTAGTTGATATGAAGGCAAATAAATTACCGAGTAGAACGTCAGTTTTAGATATGAATTTACAAAGGCTATATATAACTCATGAACAGATAAGATATTTTTTTCCATAATGAGCCTAACACTGTTTTAATGACTGATGAAACGTCGAAATTCGGATCAAAGTACATGGGTTATGAAGCCGCAGACTCACAGGAACTCTTTGGGTATTAGGTTTGAGAGAGATTGAAACTAAAACAGCTTCTGATACTTTCTAAAAGTTTTTTAACAAATACTACAAGATTTAGATGATACTAGTGCTGATAACAACAACGAAACATCAAAAAACATTATTAAACATATTGTGGCTACTATGTCTGACAGGGCAGCTACAAAGGTCAAGTTCAATACTCTCCTACACGATTTTCGGAAAGAAGTTTTACCTCTTGCAATTGAGAATTATGATGCGTTTAGTGCGCCGGAAAAAGAAGGCATAGAAAACCTGTGTATTTTTTTTGTGGACTTCACTCTTTAGTAAGTGTTACTGATATGGAGAACAAAATGACCAGATTCCATGTAATGATAAAGTTTATAAGGACAGAGATCCAGGAACGTGTCACCGTGTAAGGACTGCATCAAAAGCTTTTGGCATAGGTTCAGGTGACGATGAAAAATGCGGCTGTCAAGGACAATTTAAATTTTTGTGACATATTTTTTGAGGGAAAACAACATGAAAAGTGTACCTTTGCGCACTTTTAGGGGTTTACATTTTAACATTCCTTTTCATAACTCTGCATGTGTTTTCTTTCTTCATAAAAAGATGAGAGTTTTTAAAAACCACTGATAATGGAAATAGGCTGTTACAATCATTGTTGCATGACTTGAAAACGCCAGAATTCATTTCTGGATTTAAAGCTCTTGGCTTATTGTGTAAACTGGTAACTAGTCCACTTGGAGTTTACTTGAAGACAATACTATATCCATTCTTGATATGAATGACAAGTACCTTCAGTCAGTTACATTTTTGGCAGATGCATCAAAAAATGTTCAGTCATTTATGGCAGGTGAAATGCTTGCGTTTGGTGAGGACACCCACATTGACAGAGACGCGATATTTAATGCTTTGTTGACACCTGATGGATATGATAACTGTACAGAAGTTCTGCTAGCAACTTTGTGTGAATGTAGCAAAAAAACTGATTAAAGATCATTTACCAGGTTGAGTTTTAACTAAGTTGACACAAGATATGTCTGATAAAGTGAAAAGTGCTCCAAAATCATCTTCATATGCTGAGAGTGTATTTGGTCAGCTGGATTATTTATAGGTACCAAACCCAATATGACAACATTAGCCGCAGAAGCCTGTATGTCTTTGAATAATAAAACAACAACATGGCTCAACACAAAGTCAGATAGAGAGAAAAAGGAGATTAAGAAAATGGCATCAAAATCGGGTTCAGTTACTGGTTTTTTTCCAGCGGTATGATGGAAATTTGAGCTTTTAAACTGCATTGCTTTTCCATTACAAACTGTATTTGATTGATTTAAATGTATCCTATCTGTATTTTCTGTAGTTTTCATGTGACATAAACCTCAAACATTCTCAATAAAACTATGTTTAACTTCAACACAAGGGTTGTATCATTTACCAGAATATGTAGCAGAAAAAAATGAAAATTCCGAAACTTGAAAATTGAATTACTTTTTACTGGATAAAGATACAAGGTTGAAATAAACACTTCATTTTTCAAGACCTTTAATTTGATACCATATAACATATATTTACAGAAAATTTTCAAAAGTGTCCGACATCCCTACCTAACGTAGCAATAACAACGTAAAAAATAATTTAATGCGGTATATTAAAGTGATATATCATTTTAAAGGTTACGTCATTACAAACTCAAATATGCACATTTTTTCAAAATCCAAATTTTTTACAGAATTATGGCCCTTTTAATTTTACATTTTTATCAATTTTTCTGCCAAAATAGGTCAAATTCAAAACTTCGGAATTTAAATTAAATAAATATTGTCAAACAACACATTTTGTTTATTTTCTATAAATTTAATACACATTTCTAAATATCAGAACCTAAACAATGTTTTGAGCAAATTATTTCACTTTAAAAACAATGATGAAAAAACGTCCATTTTTAAGAAATTTTAAAAATGCTTTATATTTTGAAGAATGAGCTTGAAAAAGGTAGAAGACAAAGAACATTTACATTCTTCCATTCACTGCTTGACTGTTGCATTTTTACAATTAATAGTAATATAAATAGGAAGATTAATGGTAAACAAAAAAAATAGTTGCCATGGTAACCATTCAATAAAAATACAAAAAATGCTTTAAACATCGCTTTTTGTTAAAAAGGAGAATTATGTATATCTTGCCATGATTTGCCTGACAATTGTAATAAAGGTGAATTTCAACCCATCTAGCAATTCTGAATATTTCAATATAAGTATGAGATTGTCAGCAATTTTCAAAGTTAAATTATAAATATAATTGTATACAAAGTATGACCAAATGAATAACAAATAACAGAAATATTTCATTGACTGAAGCGGACATGCTAAAAAAGTATCACATTGAAAATACAAAGGTTTTTAGACAACAATTACAGTTTCTTAAAAAAACTAGACTCTATTGTTACCATGGCAACTGTTTAAAGTGACACTCTTATTCAGTATCAATGCATACACATGTATAACAAACATATACATTGACTGTTAACCCTTTAACAACTTACTTAATAATTCATTTTTGGAAATTATTAAGTATTGATAAAAATATTGTAACCGTGTATTTAAGCTGAAAACGCAAACATATTAAATGATTGGTGAATGCATAAAGATTTACTGTGATCTACTATGACCTCAAATGGTAGAAATACTGTCTTTTATGCACATTTCCTTCAAGTAGAAGTAGGCATCCTTCATTAGAACCATTGTTTTCAACATTTATTCATCCTTTTTGGAATAGTAAAACAAAAGTATTAATTGTGGTAAATCTTATGTGGGAGTAAGAGTGCATCTTTAAAAGAACTGACTTTTTTTAAATTGACACGGAAACTATAAACACGAATAATACCAGATAATGTTTAGAAACAAACATAAGGACAATATTTCTGTTTCAAACCAAATTTAAAATACTTTTGTGGTTAATTATTGGAATCAAAATGTGCATAGATTTGGAATCATAATGTCCATGCATGTATTTGTAACCATTCATAACAAGTTTTACACATAAAAAGAAAACATTTTGTGTGGAAACATTTTCACTTTATAATCACTCAAAAAATGAAGAAACTGTTCATGCTGTACAGGGGTATTTGGAAGTGCAGATACTTCTTATTGCAAGAAAATTAATCCTCTTTGCACTACACTGTAATATTGGATATTGCAGGAATTGAGAAAGAATCTGTGAGATACTTCATGGTATGACTGTTGCATGATAGAACCACTGTCAAATACTGAAAAATACTGTCAAAATTACACCAAACTGTTTTTTTCTCAGAAACCATCATGAGCCTGAAAATATAACAAAGGAAAGTGTTGTTTTCAATACACATGTTCACAAAAGAAACTACATGCATTCAGTTTATATGGCAACATACATATACAGATGTATACATACAGTGTAAAAAGGTTTTATCACAATTAATCAAGGGAATACATTATATTACCAGATATTGTCTTAATAAAGTTGACATACATACAGAGAGAAATAAGGATTTTCTAATTTAAAACTTAATACTGTTCAACATTTTTGTCCACTTTTTGTACATAACAAATTACCTTTACTCTATAATAATTTATTTTTCCTTTCAAAATTATTCCTCAAAAAGGTCAACATTATATTTTTAATAGAGCAAATAAATACAATTTGACAAAACAGTACATACAATTAGGTTACTGAATCTGCATCAGTCAGGTGAGAGTGAAACTGAAAGTAAACAGAATATAGATAACATAGATAATTATGTATTATTCAGAGAGGGACAACTATGTATATATATGTAATGAGGTTTGATGTCTATACACAGTTTGGTATTCACCAGAATCAATTTAAGAATTAATTCAACTTTACAACTCAAAAAATGTCAAAAGCATTTATTTTACAAATAATAAAATATGTCATCATACAAAATGTCACAGTTTATAAAGAGTTCTCAATAACTTCAGGTATAATTTCAAAGAAATTTAAGCAAATGGCATGTTCATGAGATATTCTCTGGTAAATATGCATCATAGTTCTAAGTTACCTCAGTTCTGCAATCCTTCCCATCATTCTGACTGGCTGAATTTGAGTGGTATGAATGTATTCTATGGCTTTATTTCTCACTGAAAGGAAGAAAAGATTAAATAAAAAAGGGAAAAAAGACTAATAAATGACAAAACTGACCATCCATGAATTGGCAGACTTACTAATGTGTAAAAATACTCACAATATTTAGTCAAAAAGGAAGAACAGCCATTTATGGAATGTGAAGTTTAAAATAATTTCAAATGAATAATCAAAACATTGAGTTGAAAATTAATGACAGCATTTGAAATCCTATCATAACAGGAATTCCAATTAATCTGAAGACTAATAATGTTTGAAAAATTGAATAATTTTTACAGAGAGTGATTCATATTAGCTAATATGAATTTGTCGGGCAATGCCCGTGGCAGAAACATGCGCATAAACAATAACAAACTTCAGCTTGACAGATTCTTAATTAATAATATAGAATGGCTTAATAAAAAAATAACTGCCAATTCTCCAATAGTTTATTTACATTTTTTAAAACCGAAAGTGACCAGATCCTTAAAGAACCCGGTCTGTTTATTTCATTAAAACCAATCACAATATCCAAAATAAAAACAATTGCAAATGTCTTATTTATTCAAATTATAAAACATTTGACCAATGTTCATGCAAAAGAATTGGCAACCCCTTATAAATAGCATTCTAAATATAATAAAACAATGATATGCATAAACCTACCTCAATGTTTACTCAAAATAAATTACTATAAACAGAGGTTGGCATTTTAAAAGTAAACAAAAATTACTTCCTGGTTAATTCGGACCGATTTATTCCCCGGAAATAACCCGGAAAACCCGGAAAAAACGGAAATAAATCGATCGTATTGAAGATGCAATTAAATGGTCATTTGGCGTTAGATATCAAAACAAAATGTTTAAAATGAAATAATAGTATTTCATTTTATACTAATTCAGTTATTTGATGATTGTAATTCATTTATTAGTATAGTTTCTATGTTTAAAATCGCCTTAAATCGGCATTACTTGACATCGTTAGAAAACACGGACTGGTGACGTATTGTATATGCATTTAATTGCTAGGTTGTTGCAGTTGTATTTTAAATGAATACATGCTTTTATAATGTAGAATATTGCTTCATCATGAAAAGAATTGCTTGGTTATACGTATGTCTTCACTGCCAGTGCCAATTTGTTTCAATAACTCGGAGGTAAATTATAACTAAAAAAATACAATTAGAACATAAGAGCTTAACAATTTATCTTTAAACATAATATTTAATAACATGTAACAATAACATCACCATTAATATTACAAACGTAGTATATATAATAAAAACAACAAGCTATAACAAAACAACAACAAAAACAACAACAACAACTCAACTCTCATCGATGACAGTTATAATCTCAAAACAACAGTCACAACACCAATAACTACAACAACATCATCAATATAAAGAAAAACAAAGCACAACAAAGCACATATATATATAGAGAGAGAGAGACCGAATAAACTAATTAACCTGAGAGAAACAACCTACCATGCACAATTTTGACAAAACCACTTCTTCCCCATGCATTCATTCGTGTATTTAATACATTTTTTGTGGTACCAACTATTTTTACATTTGGAATTATCACATTTGACCATGTCGTCCACATATCCTGGCAGTCTACACGTGCAATACGGACGAACTGTTTCATTTATGTCACCTTTACAAGGTATCTTTGGCATTTTTAAGATTTTTGGAAAGGGAGAAATTTTATTGTCCTTTAAACAAGTTAACAAGTGGTCTCTCATTTTCACAACGTCATACCTCACATTTCTGAAATCGACATCCCCCTCGCTATATAAAAGTTCCGTCGCGTTTGCTATAGCAAATACACCGCAGTCGCTACCGTTGCTTTGTCGTTGAACGTCAGGAATAGATATGCGTAAATTTTGGCCATTTTCATACATTTGGGAGAATTAAATGCTTAAACTTATATTCAATGAACGGGCATTTCTTAAACTGTCCACAAGATTAATAGTTCCGTTATAATCTTTTTGGTAAGATAAAACCCAATGTTGTGTGCGATTATATTGAATTTGTACTGATGGAGTCGGAATTTGACGAAGTCTCGGATTAATGTCCCATGTTCCTGTTTTTTCGTTGTATATTGGGATATTTAGAGTATCTTGAAAACCATTGAAATGTGGGAAATCTCTATGCAGAAGATATTGCGCATTATTTATAATTTGATCAGTCAACCAACCTTCTTCGTCGATTATTAATTTAAAGTCTTCGTCTGTCAATTAGTAAGGTTTCGGATTAGTATCAAAGTTGTCATTATTTTCACTTCGTAAACTAATGTCACATTCTTTATCTAGTATTTCTTCGGCTACGGAATAAATCGTTGGCATATGTTCATGTTCAAACTTTATTTTCTTGCAAGTGAAAGATTTGTGGGATATTTCTATTTTTCGCTTTTGTGATGTATTTGGCGTTTTTAAGATTGATTTAGGCGTTGAAGTTTTTAATGATTTTGGAGTTTTGGGTGTTTAGATGTGTCAAGGGGAAGTGTTTCCAAAAACGTTGATTCAAGTTGTTTACCAGGTGTCATTAGAATGGAATCGGTGCGGGGACTACTTCAAAATCTGCTTTTTTGGGTTTCTTTTGTCCCGTTTGTTTTCGCAATCCGTGGTTTACTGTTTCTTCTCAAAACGGACAGATTCTTTATGTTAGACTTTTCTTGTATTCCTTCAGCATCGGAAGTATAAAATGACAGTCAAAACGTCCCAAAACCGGCAGAAAAACGACGTATTACAAAAAATGCTTGTGAAACTTTTTGCTCGTTTTATTTTGTTTCACATAATTAGATAAAACCCGTACTACAGTTGATAGATAATTTATTCATGATTATTTTGGTACCATTTTCGGCAGTAAGTATAAATGTTTGCAGGAGTAATATCCATTGGAGTGAGGAATGGTATTAGCATTGTGCAGAATAGGGAAGTGTAAAAAAAGACGTTACGTTGTTATTGCTACCTAACGTCGTGAAGGATTTGCCATATCAAAAAACGTAAAAAAAATCCGTAAACGTACAATTATTTGGACTATTAAAAACCTTTAAATTTGTTTCTATTTACTATGAGAAAAGCGTAATCCGTGTACGATGTATGCATTCTCAGAAATAACCCTTTTTGTTACGAAAAGTCCTGTCAGACTTGCTAGACGCATTCTATGATGGCACTCAACAATTTTCCAATATCCACACAGCGATTACTTCCCTTTGTCGTACCATTGTGCTTCACGCACGCATATAAGATGATACTTACCAATCACGTTTCTAACTTCAAAAACAATGTTATTGAATAGACATTTGCCAACATCTTTGCATTAAAATGTGTAATAAGGCAATTTGCAAAAAATAGTATTATACAGTATAAAATTATAAAAGAAATCCAGGTATTTCCGTACCCTAGTACGTGGTTGGCAGAGACCGTATCTGCCCTTCAAGAGATATCAATGCGTAGGAGATTTAACTATTCCGTAACAATTCACAATCAGGGGGATTTTCATTGCAGGTATCTTTGACTTCTAGATAGAGTCTGTGGTTTTTTTTACAAAACAGAACTTAAAATATGATTAAACTTAAAAGGTACAGGTTATTATGTATCGTGGTTATGATTGCCGTGTCACCAGATATCAGTCTTATAAAAAAATACAAAAAAGTGCATATGTATTTATCTGTACGTGTAAATCTTTTTTGTTCGATCATCAAAAACAAATGAATTAATCATAAATAGGTATTTTTTGCATTAATATATATTGTGCTCCTTTATCAACCTATAGTGTGCCCATTTATCAATATATAGTATGCCTCTTTATCAACCTTAAGTTTGTCCCTGTATCATCCTAAAGTGTGCCCCTTTATAAACTTATAGTTTGCTCCTTTATCAACATATAGTATGCCCTTTACCAACTTATAGTGTGCCCCTATATCATCCTATAGTGTGCCCCTTTATCAAAATATAATATGCCTCGCTATCAACCTAAATTGTGCCCCTTTATCAACCTATAGTGTGCCCCTTTATCAACCTATAGTGTGCCCCTTTATTAGCGTAAAGTGTGCCCCTTTATTAACCTATACAGTCCCCCTTTATCAACCTTAATGGTGCTATGCATAAACCTAAAGTGTGCCCCTTTATTTACCTATAGTGTTCCCCTCTATTAACCTATAGTGTTCCCCTCTATTAACCTATAGTGTTCCCCTCTATTAACCTATAGTGTGCCGTTAATCATCTTATATTGAGCCCCTGTATCAACCTATAGTGTGCCCCTCTATTAACGTATATTGTGCCCATCTATTAACCTATAGTGCGCGTTTATCTACCTATATTGAGCCCCTGTATCAACTTAAATTGAGCCCATTATCAAACTGTAGTGTGCCCCTTTATCAACATATAGTGTGCCCTTTATCAGCTTATAATGTGCCCCTTAATCAACATATACTGTGCCCTTTATCAACCTATAGTATGCCTTTTATGAACCTATAGTATGCCCCTTCATCAACATCTAGTGTGCCCTTTTATCTACCTAAATTGTGCCACTTTATGAACCTATAGTGTGCCCTATATAATCCTATAGTGTGCCCCTTTTTCACCCTAAAGTGTGCCCCTTTATAGACTTATAGTGTGCCCCTTTATCAACATATAGGGTGCCCATATCTACCTATAGTGTGCCCCTTTATCAACCTATAGCGTGATCCTTTATTATCCTAAAGTGTGCCCCTTTATAAACTTATAGTGTGCCCCTTTATCAACATATAGTGGGCCCCTTTATCAACCTATAGCGTGCCCCTTTATAAACATATAGTGTGCCCCTATAATTGTCAGCCTCACTTGACTCTACTCTAGCTCGGGTCAAACGGAGATGCGGTCCGTATCCAGCCAGACGGAAGGAACTGTGACTATTTTCACCGTCGGCAACCCAGCCTACCCAAGTAATATCGTCGGTGTGAGACAGCCACAGCAGCAGCAGCAGCAGCAGCAACGACAACACGTCCCATACAGCGACCGATCCAGCCAGATTAGTCACACACCATCATTCTATTGTCACCTTTCTTTGTGTATGCGGACATATAACTTTGAAAATTAACTTATTTAGATAAATCCATGTATTCTTGTATTTTTTATCGTTTAGAAACATTACCACAAATGCCCAATCGGGTAGGTCATTGGGCCTCGCACCATTGAACCGCTATGAGTTAATTAAATAATGATGTTTACGTTCACACTTTACCATTCCGGAGTCATTTAGCTAGTCCTTGTTCAATTACAGCCATGGGTTTGTATTCGCTTACTTCTTGAGTTTTAGACTCAGGCTCAGCAAACTGAATTCTTAAATGTTTCGAAATATCTATAATATTACAATTTTGACGAAATATGTGTGCCTGAGCAGATTTTTTGTAACAGCAAAAATAATATAAAAAAGTTGATTCGCAGTAATTCAATAAAAGTTCTTATCTGAGTATGAGTCTGGACTTGGACTTGAGACTGTTTGATCAACATGGGCCCTGGACAGGTGTCTTTTCTGAGTATGGGTCTGGAGTTGGACCTGAGACTGTTTGATTAACATGGGCCCTGGACAGGTGTCTTTTCTGAGCATGCAAATATTGGTGTTGGTGGATTTTGTCAGCCAATGTAAAAATGTGTGGGGAGATATTTTCTGCCTATGCAATTACTGGTGGGTGATTTTGTCCGCCTATGCAAATGTTAGTGTTGGTCTTGGTGGGATTTAGTCTGGATATTTGTGGTGGGGGATTTCGTTAGCCTATGCAAATTTTGATGGTGGGGGATTTCGTTAGCCTATGAAAATATTGTTGGTGGGGGATTTCGTAATCCTATGCAAATATTGGTGGTGGGGAGTATTTTGTCTATCTATGCAAATATTGGTGGTGGGGGATTTGACCGTCTGTGTAAATATTGGTGGGGTAATTTAGTTCGCCTAAGCAGATATTGGTGGGGGGGGGGATTTGACCGTATATGCAAATATGGTGATGGGGGATTTGACCGTTTATGCAAATATTGGTGGGGCAATTTTGTTCGCCTAAGCAGATATTGGTGGTGGAGTATTTTGTGTATCTATGCAAATATTGGTGGTGGGGCTATTTTGTCTATCTATGCAAATATTGGTTGGGGATTTCATCTGCCTATGCAAATATTGGTGGTGGGGGATTTTGACCGTCTAGGAAGATAATAGAATAGAAATTAAAAAAATGTTTTTGTAGGTTTTCATTAGTTGCAGTTCTCCCATCATTATTAATAAGTCTGGGTTTTTAAAAATAATGAGGGGGGGGGGAGGGGCGTGGTCAAAGGGTTGTGTCAAAACAACGCACCCTGCCCCTGTGTTAACGACAATTTATATTTCTCAGTTTAAAGGGCCTTGTCACCAGATGGTCCCTAATTCGGCAGATGCAGTATTTCCTCAAAACAAGCCTAGAATTGTCAATACGAGCCAATATGAGGCCGATTTTACGACACCTTCAAGATTAAAGGAATATGATATCGCAGTCAGCTGAGTTAACCCGTTTGTAAATAGCTCATATGGTTTCCCAGTTTTTAGTGTGTATATTTAGCATGTACGTCGTGTGATAAATACATACATATATATATATACCTACACGATTTTTAAATTTATTGTTATTAACGTGGACGACCAACCCAGTAAATTTTAGATTGGAAAAAATCGCAAACACTGCGAAAGCTACATTTGTCGCAGGCGATGGGATATCAGTAAGTAAGATTCAATGTGTTGTACTCAACGATATCAATATTAAGATTTTAACAATAATCTTCTTTCTTGTAAATGTATTGTATAGTGTCTTCATTCATATCTGATCGCGGATTTTTATTTATTTGTTTATCTCTAAAAGCGAGCATAGCTCAAGAAAAGGCAATAGTTATAGGTCTTAGGTATGTTTATTTGAGTATCTTGAACGATGTTCAGTTACGGTCCAAAGGTTAAACAATACGCAACAACGCCGATTCCGTCCGCATCAGCGCTATGGCATTACTAGAAGTTACTCCTCCAAAAGCAGACTTGCTACATCTCTCCCATTCGGAGCACCTCGGTCATTTTTATCAAAACAACCTCGGATGTATTTGACAATTTAAATCGTCAAAAAGCGGTACTACTTCAACTGATGAACCGGCATACATCCGAGGTTGTTTTCGATAAAAACGGCTTAGGAGCTCCGAATGACATTAGGCCGTTAAAAATATACAGTAGTATTTAACCTCAAGGTTCTTGCAAAGGATCCTTATGCGGCCATCTTTGAGATAAACATCATCATCATCATCATCATCATCATCATCATCATCATCATCATCATCGAACACCATCACCAACACAATCATCATCACAGCCACCACCACCAACATCATCATCATCGTCATCATCGTCACCACCACCACCACCACCACAACCCACCACCATCATCATCATCATCATCATTATAATTATCCTCAACATTATCGACGTCGTTGCCATCGCCACCACAGTCATCATCATCATCATCATCATCATCATCATCATCATCATCATCAACGACGTCGTCGTTGTAGTCGTCATCGCCATCACCACTACCATCACCATCACCATCATCGTCGTTACCACTATCACGAACACCACCATCATTATACTTATCATCATTCTAACATATTCGTATTCTCATCGTATTAAATACAAATCAGTCAATATTTCCAAGAATCATATCTTCTTCAATTATAATCATTTTGTGTGATATGTTAAATAATAGGTCGTTGTATATATTCTATAATTTAGGTAACTGAATGTACTTATTGTTTGGGTATTTCTTTTTGTCGATACATGATACAATATAATTATTTTGTAGATTTCATAATAATGTGAAATTTATGTAATGGATCATTAACATAAACTGTCAATGTGTTATTGTTTTTTTCTCTAATATAGAATATAAAAACAGCTGAGCAAGGATGCCATTGTAAATAAAGAACTAGCTGAATCTTCCTCATTAATCAATAATCCTATCGCGAAGTAAGACTAACATTTATCAATAACATCATATTGAAATAGGAAATGAGTTGATAGATTATTAAAGCGACTCTTCTTCGAAGTCGATCAAGTTTAACCTACAATTTGCACGTTTATAGTGGACTGTTTTGATATGAGAACGTTTCCATCTAAGATTAATAACATCTGCCACAACGACATTGTTGTGTAAAGTTAAATCTATTTTATTTATTTTAGGATGCATGTAAATACACAACGTGAATTAAAGTAGTTGAATACACATAGAAAGTGGTTGATGATAATTAGTTCGTTGAAAAGTAACATATAACATATTTCTATAAATAGAATGACACTTTCATTGATTGTTTCACTGTTTTTCATCAAACATGATTTCTCAATATCGATGCTAACATTTAACTTATTATTCACGTTTTGGTAAATATGAAATCAAAGCATTCACGCGTATTGTCAAATCTGAGAACCTTGAATGACGCCGAACTGTCCATATGTTCTCGGATGTCTTTCATCTCACTAGCAGGTTCCACCGTGCAGTACTCCATCTTGCATGTAATGGTGTGTGGTATGTTCTTCATCGTCTCTATCAGACTCCGCACCGCCTCCGCTGTCATTGTCATAATACAAAGTGTAATATGGGTGATGGTGGCTGGAGGGAGCAGGTGGAGCTCACCTAGATCTGTATTATATATGTCAAGGTGTTGTAACTGAGGGAGACTTGGTAGTATATCCACAAGTAACTGGACATTCTTAACGATAGTTAACCTAAAATAGTGTAGTTTACTCCACCTTTGAGGGTTTTTAAATAATTCAAATATGTACATTTCAACATTTGATGATACTATCTCTAAGTAAAATGTTGTAATATTTGTTGGATCAACCTGCACACGTGTGGTATTGTTTCCTCGTATCTTCAGATATTCCAGCCTGTGACACTGGGACAGGTCATACTGCCCATGGCGGTCCCACAGTCTCACTCCTTTGAGTGAGTCGGAGGAGGATGTGATCACCTCCTGCAGCTCTTCCCCATTAATTTGGTCATCGCATTCCCGGATGAACAGTAACTGAATACGTTTCTTGTTTATCATCATCAGCTTTTTTAACACTACAACATCCTCGTAACAATCAATCCGGAAGTATGCGAGATAGAACGGTATGTCACCATAGTTGTTCGCCTGTGCTTCATGGTACCCGGAGACAATCAGGTCCTGAAGTAGTGTATCCACTATATAGTAGATTGATGGTTGGTATGGTGGTATAGAACTATTGATCCATGAAGACATTTGTACACCGAGCTCGGGCTTCATTCCACATATGAAAATAAATGTCTGAGATACATCTCCCAAGATATTTTCCTTATTATCTTGTTCGTAATGGTTTGATAGCTGACTGAAGTCGTTTTCATTCAAACATAAATGAAGAGCCGCTAAAACCTCTTGAAGTGTTTTATGAAAGAATGAAAAGTGAGATGATCTCTCGATCAATGAGTTGGATTTCTTCTCCGTGAGTAAGCCTGACTTCAGTGCAAATTCAACATGTTCCTTGCTTAACAAAGCGTTGACTGTTTTGTTGCTGAAAACAACAGACGAACCTCTGCACTCTGAATACAAAGTTGTGCATGCTAACTTTGCCAGCGCAAGGTAAACCATGGGATTTTGCATGAAGCATTCATGTTTCTTTAATACAGGTGGCAGTTCAATTTTCGGAATTTTATGCTTCCGTTGCATATAACTACATCTACATGATAGCATGTTTATCACGCCAGCATAAATGTCACACTTTGAATCGGTTAACGACTTGCCCTCGAACCACAGGCACACGAGCTGGGTGGTACTGATAGGTGCTGACAATAATCCTTGAAGATTCTTCGCTGACACCATTTCCATGAAAGCCTCTGGTGTCCGTTCATCCTTATTTCCCCCATTAAGAATGTTGATGATATTTTCCACAAGTTGCTTTGTATCTGCAGCTCCTTCTATTTCAAGATATTTGTCGATCTTTGAATCCTGCACTCTAAACTGTGACAGTCGCCAGGGACGCGTTGTCGTGAGGAGCGTGGCCTTGTTGGCCGAATTTCGGAAAGGGATAACTTTTTCCTCAGTTTTGCACGTACAGTTTACGTTTCCCGGATGAGTCCATTCGTCAAGGCCGTCAGCTATGATTAAACATGTTTCACTTTCCAGAACCGTCTGCAATAGCCGGTAACCATCATCGGCATCCTTCTCGTGGTAGATTTTACCTATAAGTTGATCCTTGATCATTTCTGCTAGATCACACGTCTTACCCGAATCTCGTAGGGTGATATGAAACAAAAATGCAAACTCTTTGAAGAATTCTGGATCGGCATAGCTTGTTCTAATACCGACATGTTCCACCTCTGGTAAATACTGGTGAGTCCATTCCAGGGCACACATTACGGAGAATGTGGATTTCCCGTTGCCCGGTTCACCAACAAGGAAAACATTTCTGAGCAGCTGACCGTTTTTTAAGAAAACATCTGAAAATTTGGCAACCTCTTGACCACTTTCTCCCTTGTCAATTTTGCCGATTTGTCTATGATCTTTCTCCACAATTTTCGGTGCCACGTAGAATTTCCTGAGTTTTGCATTCTTTTCTTCAAGAATGGGAGATATCGGCATGTCGGCCAAAGTGGTTTGGTAATGGTTTGCCAAACGTAGTCGTAATCCTGAAGTAAATGTAAAAATATAACATTTAAAACATAAAAGTTAAGAACAGATACGTACGCATTATCACAAAACGCAGTACAGGAGATAAGTAGCAGTATTATCACAAGACGCTTGTTGCGGAAGATAAGTAGCAGCAATATCACAAGACGCTTGTTGCAGACAATAAGAAGCACATGTCACAAGACGCTTGGTACAAAAGATAAGAAGCAGCAATACCACAAGACGCTTGTTGAAGAAGTTAAGAAGCAGCAATATCACAGGATGCTTGGTACAGAAGATAAGAAGCTGGCCCCAATTTCTCGAAACTTCTTAAAGCTGCACTCTCACAGACTTACCAATTTACAACTTTTTTGTGTTGTCTTGGAATGAGCAAACTTTTGCGTAAATATCTGCGAATCAATAATAAAAGATTGCTGACAAAAGATCATATCGCAGAGTTTAATATTTCCGTTCGAAGATCAATTATTGGCTTAAACCGTTACTAACGGTTTAAGAAAAATGGATAAAACATCAATTTTTGAACTAAAATATAAAAATCTGAAACCTATTTTTTGTCAGCAGTCTTATATACCTGGTTTCAATTGATTTTCGCAAAACTTAGCTTCTTCCAAGACAAAAAATAAAAAAGTTGTCAAAACGTTCAATCTGTGAGAGTGCAGCTTTAAGCTTAACAGGCTTAAGTAGCTTATTTCAATTAGCCGAAATACATACTTAAATTGAATTCTGATAAATGAAAAATGGTTTATTGTGATTATCATAAAGAGAATTCATATTTTAAGTATATAAACTCTTAAAGAAGTAAATATTACACAAATTATTGAAAAACAAAAATAGTGAGCTTAGCTTAATCCTGTTATAAGGGGCTTAAGAACAGGCGCGTAGGAGCTGGGCCATATTCTGGCCAGTAACGGCAATGGGGCCGCGAATATTTGATACCGATTTTCTTAAAAATCGTATTTTAAATAAATAAGATTAATACCAGTCTGACACGATATTGAATATACAGGTCACCATGTCATGATAACACCATCTAGCTAATTGGCGTGATTAAAGACGGGTAAGTGGAAGAAAACGAGGCAAAAATACAATAATTATTTGTATCGTTTTTGATGTTTCAACAACTTTAGGTAATAATTGTATTTACTAGTTAAATCAGAATCAGAATTGTCATTAAACAGCCAGCAATATGTAACATTTCAAAAACGTCACATTACATTAAGTTTGACATTAAAATGGACGTTCCAAATTTAAATTTCCAAAGAGCTTTTTTGGCACTAAAAAGCTGAACACAGAGCATTCAACTCACAATGGTTCCAAAGTCACTCGTGGCTTCACTATAAATAGGTTAACTGCGCCAATTAACTAATTAACATCAATGCGAGACTGCGCGCTAACGATTATTTAAAAGTAGATAAATACTGATGGATTTATAATTGCAATGCCAAAACGTCACGAAACGCCGACTATGAGTATCCGACTTCACCAAAGGACACCTATCGCCAGAGGTGTTGGACATGGCGATTAACTGTATCCAACATCGGCTCGACCAACAAGGATTCCGGTTATATAAAATGAATAAATGTTACTAAACGATATTAGTTTTATATCTATCAGCTTTTTTAACCGAAAAAGGTTTAGAAGAAAACATGAAAATAAGAACCTAAAATCACTGGAAATTGAGTCTTTCAATGCTTAAAATTGAAAAAAAAATCTTGACCGAGAGGTTTCGAGAAATTGTGGCCAGTATTGTCAAAAGACGCTGAGTACAGAAGATAAGTAGTAGTATTTTCAGAAGACTCTTGGTATAAAAGATAGGCAACAACATTATCACTAGACGCTTAGTACAGTAGATAGGTAGCAGTATTGTAATGGTTGTAATGAGTTAGAAAATAGCAGCTTCCGTTCTCTTTACTTCTATGAAGAAGAGACACCACTGAAAACTCTAGTTAATATTTTGTGAGGTTAGTTTCGTTCAAAAACCATGCCAAGTTACATGTCAATATACAATTTTATATGACAATGGTTAAAGTTTTTGCAAGCCGATAGCACTAAATACTAATTAAACACTTTAATTTACAACCAGAAAGTTTAATCTGATTATAAAAACTTTTACATGATGTATTCATTGATACAGTTATGCACATAACAGCAGATTTCAGGGCCGAACTTCGTGAACGTTTCCAATCAGAGTATAAAACTTACCACTCAAATGTAGCCATTTTTAGTAACGGAAACATTGATTTGAATCCATCCAAACCCCCACCCCCTTGACCTTGACTTTGCCTTCAATCCCCCTCTAAAGCAATCCCAAGCCAGCCCTTTACATCAGCTACCTTCATACCAAGATTCATTACTATCCGCCAATTGTAGCCTAATTTATTGGGCACAAACCAATGTTTGACGTCCGCCCACCAAACGACGTCCTCATTCAGATAACCCGGTTTTCTATGAAAGCCTGTTTAAAAAGGCCCGTTATTGACGTTCATAAATTTATGCATGGGTTTCAGCGCTCGATACGTCATTTCTAAAAAGCGTCTCTTACCTTCCTTCAACACCTCCCCTTCGTTCTCAGCACTGATCTTGAAATCGTCTGTTTGCAGCTGTAAACAAAACAGATCAAGACATTAAAAGGCTATTTTACAAAGATAGACACAAAGAAGTAAAAAGACACAACGGAAAACAATTTTACTACACTTGTGTTTTTATGTACAATGTCTTAGAGGTGACCTGCATTAATATCAATTTTGTCTCGTGATCACGAATTACTTACTTGTTCCAACGACTTGTATGTTGTGGCCACGACTAAATAAACTCGATGCCACCACTTCGTGTACGCAATAAACGCGGAAAGGCTAAGACCGGTTTAGTTTGTGTCATGGATGGAGACCAAATGGTACGCATCCTTGGTTTCACATCACATCTGTTAAGTTCACCACACAGAAATAAGCCCACCAACATCCAAGCATAAAATCATAAAGAGACCCCCATCTACACCAAAACCGGTGATCTTATTGGATGCGAGATTAAACCAAGGTTGCGTACCATGTTGTGCATTTGAGTGGGTAAGCTAGTTCAGTAGTGTCGGCTATCATGCAAAGTCCTACTTGTCTAATCTGTGTCACGGCGTGCCGTGCCTGTTGTCGGTACGCTAGCTCAGTGCTGTCCTCCATCATGAAAAGTCCTACCTGTTCAATCTGTGCGACGGCGTGTTGTGCCTGTTGTCGGTACGCTAGCTCAGTGCTGTCCTCTCTATCATGTAAAGTCTTACCTGTTCAATCTTAGCCACGGCGTGCTGTGCCTGTTGTTGGTACGCTAGCTCAATGCTGTCCTCCCTATCATCATGTAAAGTCATACCTATTCAATCTGTGCCATGGCGTGCTGTGCCTGTTGTCAGTACGCTAGCTCAGTGCTGTCCTCTCTATCATGTAAAGGCATACCTGTTCAATCTTAGCCACGGCGTGCTGTGCCTGTTGTTGGTACGCTAGCTCAATGTTGTCCTACCTATCATGTTAAGTCGTACCTGTTCAATCTGTGCCACGGCGTGCTGTGCATGTTGTCGGTACGCTAGCTCAGTGTTGTCCTCTCTAGCATGTAAAGGCATACCTGTTCAATCTGTTCCACGGCGTGCTGTGTCTGTTGTTGGTACGCTAGCTCAGTGCTGTCCTCTCTATCATCTAAAGGCATACCTGTTCAATCTGTGCCACGGCATGCTGCGCCTGTTGTCGGTACGCTAGCTCAGTGTTGTCCTCTCGTTCTTGTAAAGTCATACCTGTTCAATCTGTGCAACGGCGTGCTGTGCCTGTTGTTGGTACGCTAGTTCCGTGCTGTCCACACTATCATGTAAAGGCATACCTGTTCAATCTATACCACGGCATGTTGTGTCTGTTGTCGGTACGCTAGCTCAGTGATGTCCTCTCTATTATGTAAAGTCTTAACTGTTCAATATGTACCACGGCGTGCTGTGTCTGTTGTCGGTACGCTAGCTAAGTGCTGTTCTCTCTATCATGTTAAGTCGTACCTGTTCAATCTTAGCCACGGCGTGCTGTGCCTGCTGTTGGTACGCTAGCTCAATGCTGTCCTCCCTATCATCATGTAAAGGCATACCTGTCCAATCTTAGCCAAGGCGTGCTGTGCCTGTTGTTGGTACGCTAGATCAATGCTGTCCTACCTATCATCATGTAAAGACATACCTGTTCAATCTGTGCCACGGCGTGATGTGCCTGTTGTCTGTACGCTAGCTCAATGCTGTCCTCCGTATCATCATGTAAAGGCATACCTGTTCGATCTGTACCGAACGTGTTGCGCCTTCCATTGGTAACTAGTTCAGTTGTGCCCGCTAACATGTAAAGCCATACCTTCTTAAACTGTTCCACGGCGTGCTGTGCCTTGTGTCGGTTTACTATCTCAGTTTATTCTTAAAGCATGTCAGTTCGTACCTCCTAAGCTGTTCCACGGCCTGTTGTGCCTCGGGTCGGGTTGCTACCTCATTGTAATCTTAAAGCATGTACGTTCGTACCTTTTTTAAGCTGTTTTACGGCGTGTTGTGCCTCGGGTCGGTTTGCTACTTCAGTTTAGTCATAAAGCATGTGAGTTCGTACCTTCTTAAACTCTCCTACGGCGTCTTGTCCCTCGGGTCGGGTTACTACTTCAGTTTTGTCATAAAGCATGTAAGTTTGTACCTTCTTGAGCTGTTCTACGGCGTCTTGTGCCTCGGGTCAGGTTGCTACCTCATTTTATTCTTAAAGAATATCAGTTCTTACCCTCTGAAGCTGTTCCACGGCGTCTAGTGCCTCGGGTCAGGTTGCTACCTCAGTTTAGTCTTAAAGAATGTCAGTTTGTACCATCTGAAGCTGTCCCACGGCGTGTTGTGCCTCGGGTCGGGTTGCTACCTCATTATAGTTTTAAAGCATGTACGTTCGTACCTTCTTAAGCTGTTCCACGGTGTGTTGTCCCTCGGGTCGGTTTGCTACTTCAGTTTAGTCATAAAGCATGTAAGTTCGTACCTTCTTAAGCTGTTCCACGGCGTGTTGTGCCTCGGGTCGGTTTGCTAGTTCAGTCTTGTCCTCCAGCAGGGTGCGGAGCTTGAACAGGAAGTCTACTAGTTCCGTGTCCTTGACCTTCTGGTCATTAGAGTGGCGTACGCGTCGACCAATGTCTCGAACCTTAAAAGTAATGTTTCAAATAAGTTTTGACTAACATAGCTTGTAGTTGTTTTGAACATCGCCCAAATTTAAATAAATGCATGTAGAAACGTATAAATGTACTTTAAGACTCCCTAGTTGACTGGCTAAGAGTACATGCACTTTAGGACTCCTTGGTTGATTGGCTAAGAGTACATGCACTTTAGGACTCCTTGGTTGATTGGCTAAGAGTACATGCACTTTAGGACTCCTTGGTTGATTGCCAAAGAGTACATGTACTTTAAGACTCCTTGGTTGATTGGCTAAGAGTACATGCACGTTAGGATTCCTTAGTTGATTGGCTAAGAGTACATGCATTTAAGGACTCACTAGTTGATTGTCTAAGAGTACATGCTCTTTAGGACTCCTTGTTTGATTGGCTAAGAGTACATGCACTTTAGGACTTCTTGGTTGATTGGCTAAGAGTACATGCACTTTAGGAATCCTTAGTTGATTGACTATGAGTACATGCACTTTAGGACTCCTTAGGAGTAACGAATGTACAAACTAATTAATAAGGTAGTGAACATGTACTGGTTGCCATCATATTAAATGAGTACAAAGAGGAACTTCAAATGTCAGCTGAACAGTTGTGCATTAATTATGAACATTCTTTAAAAAATCATCAAAATCGATTAATGTGATTATATTTACCTCTGTCAATAAATTTGGCTGTATCGCAACGTTAAACGACAGCTTATATTGGAAATCCTTGCAATTCATCATGACGCTGATCACGCCGTTGAAATCGCTGTCTTTGATGGAGGACACGGTCTTGTAGCCATCAGGAGGCAGGAAACACTTGCCTATCTCCCAGGGAATGGTACACCATTTGTCGGCGTTCGTGTTCTTCCATGATGGTCCCGAAAACCTGTGATGTTTGACTATTTCGTCACGGACGCCTTCACAAATCCCGTTTGGACATGGAGCATACAGTTTTTGAGGGGAGTTATGAAATCTACAGTTTCTAGTACTAGTGCATATCCCTCGAGTAGGGCAATTCAACACGTTCTCGGTGAAACAAAATGCACATGCTGCCCCGGGTGGAAGACCCTTGGATGTTCTAACGGTGCTATAGATGTCCTGATGTACACATGTCAGCACGTCCTCTACTATGTCTTGAAGACCCTCCTTGGTGATGTTGAGGGCGATGGCGGCCTTGATCCAGTTTTGGGCTTCTTTCTCCCGCAGTATATCTTTGTAGGAGGTCATAGTGTAGCCATGAGATCTTAGTAAACACCTAGTAATAGAAACAAGTTACTGAAGATTGCTTACATTACAAAAGTCCCCTTCGGGACTTGTACATAGAAACCTGGGAGTAGGAATATAAGTATCTATCATGTGTTTCCGGTACGGATAGAAAAATCCGACCCGAAGGCACGCGCGTAAGCTGGTAACGAGGCTTGCCGAGTTACCGGCTACGCAGCGTGCCCGAGGGTCAGATTTTTCTATCCGTACCGGAAACACATGATTGATATTTTTTCTTGCATATCTAAAATTATCAATTTGTGGAAAAAATGACGTATAAAACGAGCTTTTGTACATTTCACCAAAATGCGCGTGCGACATTGTTTACTGATGTCATAAAGCGCAGTAATTTTAAATAACTCAAAATCGCGTTTTTTTACGATTATTCATTTTCAATTTTAATTAAAAGTCTTGCATGGATATATATTTGATTTCGCTTTATTGAAATAGCATAATATTTTTTTCATCAACCAGGCAATATTTGTTATTGGTCCCAGATTCAGACTTAATATTTATGCAC
The DNA here is from genome assembly GCF_026914265.1 of Mya arenaria. Taxonomy (NCBI): domain Eukaryota; kingdom Metazoa; phylum Mollusca; class Bivalvia; order Myida; family Myidae; genus Mya; species Mya arenaria. Next base: position 40,310,403 of record NC_069130.1, on the reverse strand, counting down.
CAGTCAATTGTAACCACGGCCCCCCAGGTCCAGGGAATAGCGGGGACTTTGACTTTCGGTCCAGCCAACCCCGGCTAAAATCCCCGCCCTGCGGGGACGAACAGGTAAAATCCCCGCCAAATGCTCCGCACCCCAGGGACCCTAGGTAATGCCTATTCCCTGCTATATTCAAAGCGAAGACAAAACCACCGCATTCACCCGGCACTGCGGGGCAAAGGTAAAAACACGGCCCATTTCCCCGATATCCCCGGACCTGGGGGGGGGGGGGGCGTGGTTACAATTGACTGGTGCATAATATAGTGAAAAGCAGCCTAACTCAGGCTGTCATGTTTTATTTTGAACCAGTATGGGGTGATGACGTTTGATAGCAGATCAGCTAAGCAACATTAACTCGAAATTATTTTAAAATCGGGGAGGCATATTTTCATAATTTTCCATAATTTTATTCAAACAGTTAGAAGAAGCCCAGCCCCCTTCATGTCATTTTTAGGAATCAACATGGAGTGAAAAAATCTTATACAGGGTCACCTAAGAAACATTTCTGTAAACTTATTTTGAAATCGGGCCAGCGGTTTCTAAAAAGAAGATTTTCATTCATTTTCCGTTTGTTTGCCATGGCAACTAGAGTTCTGCATGGAGCGACTTTTATTGGTGAAAACTCGAAAAGGACGGGAAATCACCCTATCACAATAGCTCATGCGGTTGTGATCTTAAAAAGTCAAATCACGCTTGTCATACATATGTAGCCTTCAGGGGCCTATAGTACTAGGGCCTTAACAACTTGTAGGCCCGATGATTCGATGTGAGTTTGGGGACTTTTGTATGCACATTATACACACTTAAATATACTTGCAATGAGCATAATAAAATCATGGAGTACACCCTGCATTTTGTTTAAATAAACACCAAACTAGCTTTGGTTAAAATAATATAAACTTTTGAGTTGGTCAAAGAGTTGGAGTAGCTATAAGTTTTTATTACATGCAAAATCTTTCTGGGTTATTTAAATATAATCACTTTTCCAAAAAGTTGTAGCACAAGGCCTTTATGTAGCTACGCCACTGGCATTTTAGCTCTTAGATTCAGTGTTTTATATCGTAATAATCATTCATCATGATTATGCGTAACTATGATTCACAGCCTATAAATAGGTATGCGCTGGGATACCAATATGGGTCTTAAAAATAAAAAAGGCTGGATTCCGATTTAACCGAAATACGATACCTTTTTTCATTAAGGAGAATATTCGTAATATATATATGTGTAACTACATAATTGATCAACAAGTATAATTTCATCTATTCATGATATTGTTGCAACCGTTATTAGCATGAACCATTGATTTTTTAAATATTGCAATATTTTAATGAAATTTTGCACACCTATTATTCAATTTAAGAGAAGTTCAGAACAGTTTAAATTTGACCAAAAATGAGTTTTTAATGTTTTTTTTGAAAATCGTTACCAACACACTAATAAAAAAAGCCTTATTTTTCAACCAGAAAACTGGTAAATTGGCCTAAACATCTGTAAGATGTTGTTTACCAGCTGTAAAACTGTTTGTAACTCTTTTATGCAATCATGGTAGTATAAATTCTATTTAACCATCTTTGGAAAAAACAATTGGAAAATATTTGTCTATGAAAAGCATTAAATGATACATTTTATATATGGAATATTGATGAATTGTCAACTTGGAAATGAAAGTTACATGTAATTGCAGCTTGCATGGACTTTGCACTTTTCAATTTTGATCTTAAATGTTACTATATCTTTAACAAGAGAGAAACAAAAACAAAAAAGTATTTGAATCACATAATTATTTAATTTTCTGCTTGTAGTATGAATATAAAATGATATATGTCATTTTGAAATCTTAGCCACAATATTACATTTAGTATTACTTTACTAACCAAACACTTCCTTTAAATACATTAAATGTTGATACCAGAATGATGCAATGAATAACACTTGTTGTAAGTTAAAGCATTAATGTTTAAGTTCCATTAATCTTAAATATTACCATATTTAATTTTATTTTACTGAATTAGAATACCGGTTCTTTTACAAAAAAATCATGATCCATACACTAAAACGTCATACATAATTATAGTTTTAATATAAAGCTTTTCATTATTTTCATTAGATAAATTGAAACACATCCCTTTAAGCAAATATATATATTGACCAGTTTCTACAGAAACTTTACAATTATTGAGTCGCACTTTTATGTCAAAATAATGCATTGTCAGAATGTATCAATTTCTGTGCAACAAACTCCAGGAATAGTATTTCATTTAATCCTTTTTCATGATTGAAAAAAGTTATAAATGCAACATCAAAGTCCCTTCATGGACAAATACAAAATTAACCTTGATTTTTCATGAGGATTTCATTGTCAAACAATCACATTCCTGCCTAGTTCTACTGGTTTGGCAAGGTTTGGTCAGGGGGAAAATGTCACAAAATAACCAGAAACGCATCAATTGAGAAAAAAGTGCTGCATTTTTTAATTCATCAAGTAAATCGGCAAAATTTTGTTAGAAATCAGCCTTCATGCGAACTATTCCTTTGCAATCAAAGTGTATAATGTTCAACCAATGCACTTGAAAAACCTCTGTTTATCTATGAATATGACATCATATCCGAAAATGACACCACACCCCCATCCACAACATTGAAACAAAGGTATGTCACGAAGGCAATCAAGTGACAGCAAACTGGGCGGCTAGTCCCCTCCCCCCCCCCCCCGGCCTCCACAAAGTTGAAGCAAAGGCAAGGAATTCAATCACCTGATAGCTAAATGCGCGGATAGCCGCCCCATCTCCCCCTTCACATCCTCGGAATTTAGGCATGAAAGGCAACCAACTGATAGCTAAGTGGGAGGCTAGCCTCCCCCACTTCCCTGCACAACCTTGATACAAAGGCATGAAAGGCAATCAACTGATAGCTAAGTTGGAGGCTAGCCTCCTCCCCCCTCCACAACCTTTAGATTGATACAAAGGCTTGAAAGACAATCAACTGATGGGAAACTGGGTGGCTAGCACCCCTCCCCCCTCCTCCACAACCTTGATACAATGGCACGAAAGGTAATCCACTGATGGGAAACTGGGTGGCCAGCCTCCTCCCCCTGCACAACCTTGATACAAAGGTATGAAAGGCAATCAACTGATAGCTAAGTTGGAGGCTAGCCTCCTCCCCCCTCCACAACCTTGATAAAAAGGCATGAAAGACAATCAACTGATAGCTAACTGGGCGGCTAGCCTCTCCTCCCCCCTCGACAACCTTGATAAAAAGGCATGAAAGACAATCAACTGATAGCTAACTTGGCGGCTAGCCGGCTCCTCTCCACAACCTTGATAAAAAGGCATGAAAGGCAATCAACTGATAGCTAACTGGGCGGCTAGCCTCTCCCCCCAGCCCCTCCACAACCTTGATACAAAGGCATCAAAGGCTATCAACTGATAGCTAACTTGGCGGCTAGCCGGCTCCTCTCCACAACCTTGATACAAAGGCACGAAAGGCTATTAACATATAGCTAACTTGGCGGCTAGCCGGCTCCTCTTCACAACCTTGATACAAAGGCACGAAAGGCAATCAACTGATAGCTTACTGGGCGGCTAGCCTCTTCCCCCCCCCCCCTTCCACAACCTTGATACAAAGGCACGAAAGGCTATCAACTGATAGCTAACTTGGCGGCTAGCCGGCTCCTCTCCACAACCTTGATACAAAGGCATGAAAGGCAATCGACTGATAGCTTACTGGGCGGCTAGCCTCTTCCCCCCCCCTTCCACAACCTTGATACAAAGGCACGAAAGGCTATCAACTGATAGCTAACTTGGCGGCTAGCCGGCTCCTCTCCACAACCTTGATACAAAGGCATGAACGGCAATCAAATGATAAATAACTGGGCGGCTAGCTCACCAGCACCCTTGTCCCCGGCCACAATCCACAAAGTTCTATACAGTACAAGCAATAGTTTTTACAGGTTGAATTGTCATGTTGTTTTAATGGAAACAAAGCTGAAATAAATAAGCAAAGTATGATATAAAACTCATATTCCGTAGGTTGAGAAAATGCTGATATTTTTGCACACATGAATTAAATAAGATGTATTATTTTTGTATGAACTATATTCATTTCGATTAGCTTTTTACTGCCGTGCTCTACAGAGTGCTCCCGATGTTATTGGCAACAGTGTGCTTCACGTATAGAAGAAGATCTAAATATTTAAATGCAAAAATATTTTAGTATTTCAATCACTATATTTTCTGAAAAAGTACATGTAAAGTGAAATTGTGTATGGCACATGAAAACTATACATTTTTTTTAAAAATAATTTGAAAAATTGGACTTATTCCAAATTTTTGAAACATCATACCTCATAAGCCTTTGTTTGCTCAGTTATTGTTTTACATGTTGTATATTGAGATGTATTTATTTGTTTAATTTTGAAATTACATTGTATAGGTAAATTAGCGTATTTATGTGTAGATTTTAATTTGATTATTTGTACATATAATGTAGATTAAAAAGTTTTAACACGAGAATATAATACATGATTAAAATATGCAAGTATGGTAATTATTTATTTTCTTCTAAGCAGTTCACATTTCATGTTGAAACAAGTTCAAGAAGGAAGAATAATTTAGATGAGCGAAAAATCACCCACGTCTATTTTCTATTGCAACGTACCCTGACATTATTTCAATTCAGTAAAAAAATATATATAAGTAGCGGTGCAAAAGTTATTGGCGAGGGTGTGTATTGACAATACTAGCTTAAGTAGAAAAGACGCAACAGATCCTTTCAGGGATAAACACTTGCACTATTTGTTTAGGTTTATTTGGGTTTATCAGAACCCATGTTCGTTTGAAAGAGGCATGCAACATTAATTTCAACTATTAACACCTTCTCAGTTATTTGGATTTACCGATTTGTTCCCTAGCTGCCCAAGACTAGAACGTATTTTCATTAATACCTCCATCTAACCAATAGCCTTTACTTAGATTTAAAAAGGGGTCTCGTGTCTGACCCTATAAACTGTGAACGAGCCCCTTTTTTCTGTATATAAAATTAACTGTTTATTTTGGCGTCTTTATGGAAAGTAAAAGTTCAATATTTGCAATTTACATGAAAACAGTAGATAGCGAAATAAGCAGGTCTAACAGGTACGTGGAAATAAACTTTGAAAAAATTGATACATGATTTCAAATAAATAAATAACACATATATTCCGTATTCGTTGGTGTCGCCATTAACATCTATAATGTAATGTTGTTTAAATTAAAGTTAAATTATATTAAAAATCATAAGCCAAAATTAAATACAGTTTCGGCCGGTGTATCCAAGTAAACAAATATGACAAACATTCACAAAGCGCATGCGCTAATACACACCCAATCGTTTAAAGATAATATCAAATTTCTTGCCTGCCTTTCAAATATCACAATAGCAGTTGTAAGGTCGAATACGCTATCATCTACCATAATTATGTGATACTATAGACAAAAATGTCTTACATCAAACCGTATGCATGGAAGAAGATATGGGCAAGATTGTTCATTGAATTTTAAAATTGCAAGTAATAAAGCAGCATTACTGACTAAATATCTGTATTTTATGATGGCTTACATGATACATCTGCCGAAAGATCACCTGTTAAGATTCGCGAACTGTTTCGTGTAAACCACATAATGATCACAGTACTTATCAAGATTTCGGATTGAATTCGCGAAATGTCTTCGGTAAGATAAATGCACAGAGCTGCCACCTGTGAACTTTTTTAGCTGTACAAAACTCACAGGTTGACTAAAATACCAGGTGCGTAGCTAGAATTGGTATTAGGCAGATCGATGCCTTAGGGGTAGGTATGGGGATGCATTTCAAAATCGGGGGTTTTGGTATGACATAAGCTTCGACCTGTCAAAATTTCATTACGCAACTGCGTATTTGCGTACAGCTACGTGCCATAATTCCCTCGGAATGACTCCAAATATATGGCATGAGGGAGTTCAAATGTACAACGGAAGGAAGATAAAAATGCAATTTTAAGTTTTCACCACAGTACCCATGATTTTTTTTCGTACGATCCAACTCATCAGCTAAAGGCGATGTTGTCTGATGAACATTACAATGGACACTCTATATCAAGAGTTTGATATAGCAGAAAGTGTACGTCTAAAGAATTGCCTTTAAATCCAATATGTATTTCATTGTTCTTAGAATAGTTACATACATAAACTGCATTATCCAAATCGTGCACGTGCATACACAATCATAAGAAAACATGAATGCATTTTTGTACAATCTTTGGTAAGTGTTTTCTACGTATGTATAATCAATTTATAAACAACAGTGCCACTTTATGAGATTGAACCGTAACAAGTAGATATTCTGATCCTAAATTCATCAGACCAATGCGCTGAACTATTTAAAATGACACTGTCGTTTGACCATGATTGACAGATTAATAATCAGACGTGTAAAATAATCAAATTCCCGCTACGCTAATCTAATCTTTTTTTTTCTTTCTGATGCCATATACTATGAATATGTAGTCAGTGGTAGTGTATTTTATATTATTTGAGTCTGCTTCATTGTCATGCTTCGTTACACACTAGTGTGCGAAACATGTTTGAAACTAAGTATTATGTATAGGGAATCGTAGAAGGCTTAATTGCATGCCTTATTATATGTTTTTGCTTTGACGCAGATGGAAATCTCGAATTTCGTTTTTGTCTGGTTTTCAAACAGTGATATAGAAATATTCTGTTAGTTCTGCTCTTCATGTATTTGAGGAAAATATACTTCGGTTCACTATTTCCTTTATTCTTTGACCTCGTATCGATTTTGATCTATAGTTAAATAATTTGTATGAGCAATTACTTAAGTGTAATTAAACTCGCTTTAATGGGGTTTTATCAGACAAAATCTTAATTGGAGCCCGTATCTTAACAAAATGTTTTTTGTTAGTTTTAGATTTCAAGACCGCATATGTTTATCGACAAAAAGACAAATGTATGGGAATTTGTCCTGATAATCAACATAAATATAGAGCCCGATTAGTTAAAAAACGGTTCGATGTTAACAATGAACATGGAAAGCCTAATATCGAAATAAGCCCCCCCCCCCCCCCCCGTCCACAATGAAAAATATTCAGTATCCAAATTAGACGAACATGTTAAGCCTCATACAAAAAGTGTCCTTCGTCCAAAATGTAAAGCATCCAAATAATACAAATACATATATATCGCCTTATACAGATACTAGCTCATTGTTCAGTATGAAAATTATCTGAATTATAGAAACAGCCTCATATAGAAATTATTATCTCGTCCACAATGAAAATTATCCGAATGGTATGAACATTGATAGCCTCATATAATAATTAGACCATCGACCACAACTGAAATTATCCAAATCACTATCACATCACTATCCTCAAATAGAAAGAAGACACTCGCCCAGAATTAAAAGTATTCACAATCTATGATATTAACATGGATAGCCTCACGTTAAAAACGTTTTAAAAAAATATAGAACAGGTGTCTCGCCTGTGGTTTTCTGAGTTTCAAGACATTTGACTTTGGGAAATCGAACAAAAAAATATGGCACAATGAAGAACGCTTGAAACAGAAAGAGCGGGAAGTTATGCGCACTGCACATGGTCTCAATTTGATAAAAATTTGTGGCGAGAAATTTTAAATGGGTTCAAGACAAGCCAACAAACAAACAAACAAAAAACGACAATAATACCAAAGCGCATTTCAATGTTAAAATCTAGACATGCTTAAATGACGAAGCAAACATACAAGTAATCGTATTGCTTCAGATACTAACGCGTAGGGGCGAAAGCATTTTCGCTTAAAATGGGCGTGTCCAATCAGTAAACAAAAACAATAACAACCATTAACACGATCTCATTTATTGGGAAGTATTTTTTCGCCTAGCTGCGCTTTGACTCTATTTTTCATAAATACTTCAAAATAAACAATAGAATATATACCTAAACCTTCAAGTGAGCTATTGTACTTTTTTATGAACAAAGACCAAGCAGCAACGGGCAGATACTCATTTGAACAGAAATCAGGGGCGGGTCCAGCATTCGACATAAGAAGGGGTTGTAATTTATGGGCGTAACCTTTAGACTCGCGCCCCTCCATAAGAACTGATATTTATTTTGTTTCAAGTGTTGCCATTTTTTTAAAGAAATTTCTGGTCTGAAATGGTGCGTATTTAATTACTTTTGTCTCCTTTATTCAAATAAAAAGTCAACTTAGACGATTTAAGCGCGGGGGTGGGGCGTGCGCCGGTTGCGCTCCCTTCTGTATCCGCTAATGGAAAATATAGTTATATCAGACCTGAAATTATAGACTTTGCGGTACTAATGCTTTTCGGCAATATAGAGCACCTTTTGTCACATACTAATTATTAACAACATAACTTAATAGAAAAGTTTAATATGTGTTTCACTGTTACAAACATTTTGTTAACATTTCACACGAAATATAAAAGTGTCATGTCTGACCCTATACAATGTGAACGAGCCTCTAAGAAACATAATGTGATGTACAGTATGAGATATGATCCGGTTTTAGTTTTATAAATTCAAAGCCTTAAACTAGATCTTTTCCATTCATTCTGTCAGTATCTATATTTTATTGCTAATTTGGAGGTCTTTATGGAAAATAAACGTTCAAGTCTTGAGCAGTATTCATACACGAAAGCAGAAAACAGCGTATTAAACAGGTCTTACGGGATGGTGAAAATGATCCTAAAACGAAACCTAAATTCATGAATAAAAAAAAATGGTTTTGCATTTATTTATGTCGCTGATTACATATATATTAGGTGATGATGTAAACATTACAGTTGAATTATGTTAAAGTTTATAAGCCAAAATCAAATGCTTACGTTTACAGCCAATGGTATCCAAGTAAACAAATATGACAAACATTCACAAAGCGCATGCGCTAATCCACAACTATCCTATTAAATTGCCTGTAACAAGTTGGTAATGAAGGCGATGAAAGGCTGCGGCACGCGAAGATTTTACTGTTTTAACAATTCGGTTTACATGCAACAGCAATCGAATGAAAACATATTTTGAGTGGCACAAACATATTACCGATAAATGTTTGTGATTAATAAAGAATATGTTATGTTAATTGATTACTTATTACTACAATTAACTAGTTTTTTTTAAACTGTACCAAGATAAGGTGAAATTCTTTGGTTTAGGTAGAATTCTTTAGATTTGCGTTTAATCTTATAAACGTATTCAAATAAAGCATTTTATTAATTGTACATTTTTAAACAGCATAACACCATGCGTCCCAATTTGAAACACCAGCGCATTAATTATTTTAACATGTAATATTCTACAGTAGATCTGGCGAGAACTGATTTCGATTTCGACTAAAGTCACATTATTTTGACAGACAGATAGAAAGACAGACAGATAACCGATGGACAGACAGACAGGCAGGCAGGCAGGAATGCAGATATATAAGTAGATAGATGAATTGATAAATTGATAGGATCGATCACCGAGCACTGTACGATCACATGTTCTACAAAGGAGTTTTATATAATCTAAAGAAAATGTTTATATACATACAAACGTACTGATAAAATGGGCATTTCAATAACATGATCTGTTTTTATCAGAATATGGTAGCTTGGTGCATCATAATTTGAACAAAAAAGGGTTTAAGGAATTCGTTCACAGATATTGAATGATTAAAGTCAGAGGGCGTGCCTATAGCTAATTAATTATTATTGCTATCATAATTGTTAATTATACGAACGTACACGTGAGCGAGCTGTCGATATTTGTAGGACTGTCATTAGCTGAATATCAATATTTTATACGAGGTGGGAGCGTGTTGTCGATATTTTAAGGACTGTCATTAGTTTAGTATCAATATGTTATACGAGGTGGGAGCGAGCTGTCCACATTTGAAGGACTGTCATTAGTTTAGTATCAATATGTTATACGAGGTGGGAGCGAGCTGTCCACATTTGAAGGACTGTCATTAGTTCAGTATCAATATGTTATACGAGGTGGGAGCGAGCTGTCGATATTTGAAGGACTGTCATTAGTTTAGTATCAATATGTTATACGAGGTGGGAGCGAGCTGTCCACATTTGAAGGACTGTCATTAGTTTAGTATCAATATGTTATACGAGGTGGGAGCGAGCTGTCCACATTTGAAGGACTGTCATTAGTTTAGTATCAATATGTTATACGAGGTGGGAGCGAGCTGTCCACATTTGAAGGACTGTCATTAGTTTAGTATCAATATGTTATACGAGGTGGGAGCGAGCTGTCCACATTTGAAGGACTGTCATTAGTTTAGTATCAATATGTTATACGAGGTGGGAGCGAGCTGTCCACATTTGAAGGACTGTCATTAGTTTAGTATCAATATGCTATACGAGGTGGGAGCGAGCTGTCGATATTTGAAGGACTGTCATTAGTTTAGTATCAATATGTTATACGAGGTGGGAGCGAGCTGTCGATATTTGAAGGACTGTCATTAGTTTAGTATCAATATGTTATACGAGGTGGGAGCGAGCTGTCCACATTTGAAGGACTGTCATTAGTTTAGTATCAATATGTTATACGAGGTGGGAGCGAGCTGTCCACATTTGAAGGACTGTCATTAGTTTAGTATCAATATGTTATACGAGGTGGGAGCCTGGGTGTTGCCTCCTTTAAATAATATTTTGGAGAATTCACACATAGACGAACTATTTCGCCAAAACTGAGTGGAAATGCAACGAGCGTTTATCAGTATGAATACACCACTAAGCCTTATTTTCTGCTTTTTGCTAATCTCGCAATTGTAGCATTTGTCATTACGGCGAATCTTAGATCGATCTGTAGACCCGGGCGTACTGGAGAATGCTTAGGTACGTCACTAGTAGTATATAAAATGTTTAAATAATGGTTTAATCATTTGAATTTTAAATAATATGTTTATCGAAGTTTGACGCGCAATCGGTTGAATCTTTAGTTTTTGCCGTTCACATAAAATTTCAAACGAAATAGTTTGTCTCCTTAATTTTGACCTAAGCTTCGTACTTCTATCAGATAACACAATATTTAAAACTGTTCTGAAACTGTCTTTTAATGTTAAGCGTTCATCACCTACGCATCATACAACAATAAAAATTGCAGTGCTTGTTTTTAAAATTATTCTGAAGTTATGGAAGTAGTCTTTGACTGTTTTAAAGTGACTCGCTCATGTTTTTGGACAAACAATAAGTAATACTTACGCTAATGAAAATTGTGCTCTTCAAAGACGATATTTGAGCAAATATCAGCATTTGATGAAGGGTTCCAGTTTTTGGTATATTTTTTTTAACACTCCTTCTAATTTGCCACACTTTATTTCGTAATTAAAAAATCTTACAAACCATGAGCGGGATACTTTAACTAATGTTCAACAACTTTCTGTGTCGACAGCATCGCCATCTTGGCTGTCATAAATGCACGAAAGACAGGCCAACAAACAAACAAACAATCAATCAAACAAACAAACAAACAAATAGCACAATCTTAAACTGAAAAATTTATCTAAATCGCATTTCAATCTCAAAATCTAAACTTGTTTAAATGACGAGGTATTCCTACAATTAATTATATTGCTTCATGTTCAATGTTCGTTTGAAAGAGGCTTGCAACATTAATTCTAACTATAAACACGTTCTCGTTTATTTGGATTTACCGATTTATTTCCTTATGCTCAAGACTGGAACGTATTTTCATTAATACCTAAGCAATAGCCTATACTTAGATTTAAAAAGGGGTCTCGTGTCTGACCCTATAAAATGTGAACGAGCCCCTTTTTCTGTATATAAAATTAACTGTATATTTTGAGGTCTTTATGGAAAGTAAACGCTCAATATTTGCACTTTACATGAAAACAGTAGATAGCGAAATAAGCAGGTCTAACAGGTACGTGGAAATAAACTTTGAAAAAATTGATACATGATTTAAAATAAATAAATACATATATTCCGTATTCGTTGGTGTCGCCATTAACATCTATAATGTAATGTTGTTTAAATTAATGTTGAATTATATTAAAAACCATAAGCCAGAATCAAATACTCACAGTTTCGGCCACTGTATCCAAGTTAACAAATATGACAAACATTCACAAAGCGCATGCGCTAATACACATCCAATCGTTTCAAGATAATATCAAATTTCTTGCCTGCTTTGCAAATAGCACGATAGCAGTTGTAAGGTCGAATACGCTATCCTTTATAATATGTGATAATATAGACAAAAATGTTGAAACAATAGTTTTACATCAAATCATATGCATGGAAAAAGATATAGCCAAGATTGTTCATTGAACTTTAAGTTTGCAAGTAATGAAGCAGCATTAATGACTAAATATCTGTATTTTTTGATGGCATACATGATACAACTGCCGTAAGATAACCGTTAAAGGTTCGCGAATTGTTTCGTGTTAACCACGTAATGTTCCCGATAATTATCAAAATGTCTGATTGAATTTGCGAAACGTTTTCGGTAAGATAAATGCACAGAACTGCCACCCGTGACCTTTTTAAGCTATACAAAACTCACAGATTGACTTAAATTCCAGGTGCGTAGCTAGGGCCAAATTGGGATTACGCAGATCGATTCCTTAGGGGTATGTTTGGAGGTGCATTTCAAATTCGGAGTTTTTGGTATGACATAAACTTCGACCTGTCGAAATTTCCTGACGCAATTGCGTATTTGCGTACAGCTACGTGCCATAATTCCCACGGAATGACTTCAAAAATTCGGCATGAATGAGTTCAAATGTACAACGGAAGTAAGATAAAAATGCAATAAGTTTTCACCACAGTACCATTGATTTATTTTGGTACGATTGTATTTGGTTCGAACTCTTCAGCTAAAGGCGATGTTGTCTATATTTTGGTAACTGTCTGATGACAACATTACAATGGACAGTTTATATACAGATTTTGAAATGAACAATAAGTGCACGTGTAAGGAATTGCCATTAATCCAATATGTATTGCATTGTTCTTAAGAATAGTTACACATATAAACTGCATACTCCAAATCGTGCACGTGCATACAAAACCGTAAGGAAACATGAATACATTTTTGCACATTCTTTGGTAAGTGTTTTAGATATATGTATAATAAATTTATAAACAACAGTGCCACTTTATGAGATTGATTCGTAACAAGTTTATATTCTGATCCTCAATTCATCAGACCGATGCGTAGAACTATTTACAATGACACTGTCGTTTGGCCATGATTGTCAGATTAACAGATCAGACTTTTTAAAATAATCAGATACCCGCTACGCTAATCTAATCGTTTTGTTTCTGAAGCCATAGAATATGAATATGTAGTCAGTGGTAGTGTATTTTATATTATTTGATTCTTCTTCTTTGTCATTCTCTCGATACACATTGTGCGAAACATGTTTGAAATCAAGTATGCCTTTGTATAGGTAATCGTATACGGTTCAATTGTCTATGTTTAATTGCATGCCTTATTTTATGATGTTGCTTTGACGCAGATAGAAATCTCGAATTTCATTTTGACTGGTTTTCAAACAGTGATATAGAAATATTCTGTTTGTTCTCCTCTTGATGTACCTGAGGTCCACTATTTCCTTTATTCTTTAACCTCGTATTAATTTTGATCTATAGTTAAATAATTTGTATGGGCAATTACTTAAGTGTTATTGAACTGGCTTTTGACAGATAATTCAAAAACTTAATAGGAGCCCGTATGTTAACAAAATATTTTTTGTTAGTTTGAGATTGCTGTGTTACTACTGTTTTTATTACAAGACCTCATATGTTTATCGCCAGGAAAGACAAATATATGGGTGTGTGTGTGGGGGTGGGTCCTGGTAAAAAGCATAAATAAAGAGCCCTATTAGTTAAAAGAAGTTTGAAGGTAACTATGAACATGGAAAGCCTAAAATCGTAACTAGCCCCCCGTCCACAATGAAAAAAATTCAGTATCCGGGCCAAATTATACGAACATGTATAGCCTCATACAGAAAATAGTCCTTCGTCCAAAATAAAAAGCATCCAAATAATATGAACATGGATAGCCTCATACAGAAAAAAGTCCTTCGTCCAGAATGAAAAGCATCCAAATAGTATTAACAAGGAAAGCCTCTAACAAAAATAGTCCTTATTCCAGAATGAAAAACATCCAAATAATATGAACATGGATAGCCTTACATAGAGATAAGCCCCTCGCCAAAAATGAAAAAGCATCCAAATTATATGAATATATATTTAGCATTATATAGAAACGAGCTCCTTGTCCAGAATGGAAATTATTTGAATAATATAAACAGCCTCATATAGAAATTAGCCTCTTGTCCACAAAGAAAATTATCCGAATAATATGAACATTGATGGCCTCATATAGTATTAAATTAGACCATCGACCTCAACTGAAATTATCCAAAATATATGAACATCAGTATCCTCAAATAGAAAGAAGACAAATCGTCAAGAATGAAAAGTATTCAATTTTTCATTTATTAACAAGAATAGCCTCATCTAAAATCTGTACGGTTGTGTGTGTGCGTTTTTAAATAAAGAACAGAGAGCGCGTGTTTGAAGACATTTGACTTTTGGAAATAGAACAGACATCTATGGCACAGTAAACGCTTGAAACAGAAATAGCGTGAAGCTATGGCAAATAATGTAAATCAGCTTGGAGTCATGTTATAGTCACATGACCTTTGACCTATAAATCGATAACTAAAACAGAGCTAAATGTAACATGCGCACTGGACATGGTCTCAATATGGTAAACATTTGTGGCAAGAAATTTTAAAGTCCTTCAATGGGTTCAAGGGAAGCGATAATACAATCCAAAGCGTATTTCAAGGTCAAATTCAGGGCATGCTTAAATGAAGAAGCATACATACAAGTAATCATATTGCTTCAGATACTAACGCGAAGGGATGAACACATGTTCGTTTGAAAGGGGCGTGCCCAATCAGTTCACAAAATTAATTACAACTATTAACACGACCTCATTCATTGAGAAGTCATTATTCGCCCAGCTGCGCCTTGACTCTATTTTTCATAAATACCTCAAAATAAACCTCAAAATAAACAATAGCATATACCTAAGTTGCTTCCAATGAGCTATTGTACTTTCTTTAACCAACAAAGACCAAGCAGCAACTGGCAGGAACTCATTTGAACAGAAAACAGGGGCGGTTCCAGCATTCGACGTTAGAAGGGGTTGTCATTTAGGGGCGTAACCTTAAGAGTCGCACCCCTCCATAAGAACCGATATTTATTTTATTTTAAGTTTTGGCAGTTTTTTTAAAGAATTTCTAGTCTGAAATGGTGCGTATTTCATTACTTTTGTCTCCTTTATTCAAATAAAAAGTAAAAAGACGATTTAGGAGGGTGCGCCGGCTGCACCCGCCCTCCCCCTTGACCCGCTAATGGAAAATATAGTTATATCAGGCCTGAAATTATAGACTTTCCAATATGGTTACTATGCTTTTCGGCAAAATATAGCACCCTTTGTCACAAACTTATTATTAAAACATAATTTATTTGAACTGTTGAAGATGTGTTTCACTGTTACAAACATTTTGTTCACATTTCACACGAATTATAAAAGTGTCATGTCTGACCCTATACAATGTAAACGAGCCTCTTTAAATTAGAAACATAATGTGATGTACAGTATAAGCTTTGATTCGCTTTTATTTTTATAAATTCAACGCCTTAAACTAGATTTTTTCTTTCCATTCATTCTGTCAGTATCTATATGTTATTGCTAATTTGGAGATGGTCTTTATGGAAAATAAAAGTTCAAGCCTTGAGCAGTATTCATACACGTAAAACGAAAGAAGAAAACAGCGCATTAAACAGGTATTACGTAATGGTGAAAATATTCCTAAAACGAAACCAAAATTTCATAAAAAAAAATGGTTTCGCATTTATTTATGTCGCTGATTACATATATATTATGTGATGATGTAAACATTACAGTTGAATTATGTTAAAGTTTATAAACAAAATTCAAATGCTTATGTTTACAGCCGATGGTATCCAAGTAAACAAATATGACAAACATTTACCAAGCGCATGCGCTAATCCACAACTATCCTATTAAGTTGCCTGTAACAAGTTGGTAATGAAGGCGATGAAAGGCTGTTGGTGCGGCACGCGTAGATTTTACTGTTTTAACAATTCGGTTTACATGCAACAACAATCGAATGAAAACATATTTTGAGTGGCCCAAACATATTACCGATAAATGTTTGTGATTAGGCCAAAACAAAATGTTTGTTTAGGGTAACCTTCCCCAAATTTCTAGGTAGGGTAGGTAGTGATTTTTTTTTCAAAATCAGAGTTCAGAGTGTTTTCTTGCACATGGCAGTCTTTCCTACATTTCTGTCATTGCCTGACTTTGTTTTATCATATAAACAATAATTCTGACTAAAATCTGCATTTATCCGGACTTCATAACTCTCTATTCGCTAACGAATATTTCTTTTGCTCAGAAAACAAAAAAAAATAGTTAGGGTCGGCGCATTTTTACAGGTAGGGTCGGGTTACCCGAAACAAACATATTTTTTTAGGCCTTACTAAAGAATATTTTATGTAAATTGATTAATTATTACTACAATTAGCTAGCTTTTTTAAACAGTACCTGATACTATTTCCCTCGGTTCCTCATCAAGATAAGTTTAGATTCTTTGGTTTTTGGTAGAATTCTTTACATTTGCGTTTAATCTTATAAACGTATTCAAATTAAGCATTTTATTAATTGGCACTTTTTTAAACAGCATAACACCATGCGTCCCAATTTGAAACCCCAGCGCATTAATTATTTTAACATGAAATATTCTTCAGTAGATCTGGCGATAACTGATTTCGATTTCGACTAAAGTCACATTATTTTGACAGACAGACAGACAACGGACGGACAGACAGGCAGGCAGGCAGGCAGGAATGCAGATATAAAAGTAGTTAGACGAATTGATAAATTGATGTTTATTATTCTCCAACATTATATAAAACATTCTGATAACAAAATTGAAGGCAACAGACATCTACTGACCGATCGGTACATCTAAAAATAGTATCAATTTTCAAAAAACATCGTAACGTTCATATTCCGTGAGATTTCGATGTGTTGATTTTTTTTTGTAATTCCAGAAAACCCAGCACATTTCAAATGTCAATGAAATAAAAAATTTTTTTAGGTAGGATCTGAATTATAATAAAAACTGTCTGGTGTGACAAACCATCATTTATAAACGTTGTCGGAAAAAGTTTTGGAAAATGGCGTATATTCTTTCACTTTGTTTTATACCTAAAGTTATTTTATCAAGGTATACATGCCACTTTGATTGAATTTATACTGTAGATACACCCCTCTATCATAGCTGTGCGTTAATAAACGAAACAGAGATACGGTGGATCCAAGATTTGACCTGAGCGTACGTTGGGGGTGAAACTTACGGCGTGCGTCCCCTTCCCCAAACTTGTAACTGAAAGATGTTAGCTCTTAACGTGTTATGGGGTCCTCAAGATGAGGATGATGCTCTTTTGCTATTGTGTATGAATGAAAAGGTTGAAACTCATTGAAACGAACGTCCTGTGGCTATCACTTTACAGTTGGTGCTTAAGTTACACGTTTTGGTTTTTTAATGAAGCGGATGCGATACACTTCTTGTAAAGGTTCGTGTACGTGTGGGGTACTCTTTGTGCACTACGTCATCAATGTATGTGTACGTTGTACAAGCTTGGAATGCCATGTATGATGTATGATAGCACGAGGGAGTTGATTTATATGAGTGCCAGCGAACTTAAAGTACACATTCAAAATTAAATTACTTTTATTTTCAAATGCAACCTTTACATCTACGTGTACCCACACGTACAAGTACACGTGCACGAGTTTTCTGCAACCTCTCTATTGTAGGTACATTATCGGACAAATTTATGATTAATGAATTTTCGAAAATTATGGCTCGTGTTTCGGCTTTTTTCATGACAATAAAACGTAAGTGTACGTACTTATCAAACATGCACTGGGTTGAAATTGATTTGAATCCCGGCTCTGGTGTTGAGTTACCGGTAACCCGTATGTAAAGACGTAATCGTTTGACAGTACAACGTTACCAGTAGTGCACGTAATTATCAAACATGCACTGGTTTAAGTTTGATTTGAATCCCGGCTCGGGTGTTGTCAGTGACCAGTAACCCGTACGTAAAGCCGTAATCGTTTGACAGCACAACATTACCAGTAGTGCACGTAATTATCAAACATGCACTGGGTTGAGTTTGATATGAATCCCGGCTTGGGTGTTGGGTTACCGGCAACCCGTATGTAAAGCCGTAATCGTTTGACAGCACAACATTACCAGTAGTGCACGTAATTATCAAACATGCACTGGGTTGAGTTTGATATGAATCCCGGCTTGGGTGTTGGGTTACCGGCAACCCGTATGTAAAGCCGTAATCGTTTGACAGCACAACATTACCAGTAGTGCACGTAATTATCAAACATGCACTGGGTTGAGTTTGATTTAAATCCCGGCTTGGGTGTTGAGTTACCGGTAACCGGTACTTAAAGCCGTAATCGTTTGACAGCACAACATTACCAGTAGTGCACGTACTTATCAAACATGCACTGGGTTGAGTTTGATTTGAATCCCGGCTTGGGTGTTGAGGTACCGGTAACCGGTACGTAAAGCCGTAATCGTTTGACAGTACAACGTTACCAGTAGTGCACGTACTTATCAAACATGCACTGGGTTAAGTATGATTTGAATCCCGGCTCGGGTGTTCGGTTACTGGTAACCCGTACGTAAAGACGTATTCGTTTTTTACCTTCAAATATGTACGGACTAATCGCAAGTTAATTTTTCTGATGGCTGTTGACGTCAATTTCACACGTAGGTAAAGGTGTTAACGTCTACGTCTACATGTGGCATACTTCGCGCGTCCCCTCTAAAATCTTCCAAGATTACCTTTTCGTTTGAAATGGGAGAAAAAAAGTACGCTACAAACGCGTAAAAGTGTTTACATTTCCTTGAGGGAGTAACCCCAATTCCCCATTCAAACAGTTTATGCCATAAATATTCGGTTTTTTAGGAAAGGGGCGCATGCCAAAGAGTTGTGCCCCTACGTAAATCCTCCTCTTAAGTCAATTCACTGATCCCCCCACCCTGTGATGTGTTACAAATTTGGCTGAATAACATTTAGAAATAAAACAATTACGTAGTGTCACAGTTATAAGGTTAACAAGTTTCGTCGGGTGTACATCTGCAAAAGGGCATAGCTGATTGTTGTGCCAGACTGTTTTATGTTCCAACTTTAATATTGGGCTTGATGTCGGAAATCATGTTATTCTTTACACACAAAACCTGGCTTTATGGTCGGAAATGACGTCATACTTTACCCATAATAGTGGGCTCTATTGTCGGCAATTACGTCATTCTTTACCCACAAAGCTGGGCTTTATGGTCGGAAATGACGTCATACTTTACCCACAAGAGTGGGCTCTATTGTCGGATAAACGTCATACTTTATCCACAACAGTGGGCTCTATTTTCGGAAATGACGTCATTGCGTTTGTAAGTGTTCTGTATTCTGAGACATTTGCATCAAGACAAACTAGCGAAAATTACCATACCGTTACTCTCAAACCAACACTTCTCCGTTCTTAAAAAATATTAACAGAATTCCGATGGCGCCATTTTAGGTTTCGGAGCATGTTTGTTTATTTTAGGTAGTTGAAAAGATTTCTAATTAGAATCCCAAGATCATTGGGAATATTGGAGGGGTGGTGGTTAATGCAGATTTTAGAAGACAGGATTAATGTTGGGGTTGGAGAGGGGCTAGAGTGCCTGTAGATTTTCCTTATAAGATATTTATACACGCTAATGTCATCCGATACTCTTTTATAAACATATTTCTTTTAAATATTTGTTATTGCTGTCTTACGGGTAGTGATGAATGTAATCTTAACCTAGTAAACAATATCTCATTTAAACTGTATTTTGAAATAAAACTGGTGATATTGAGATAAGATTAGTTGTTCTAACGTTCGTAGAGACCATATTTTTCAAAATACATGCCATCCATTCATTTCCAGTTGCTAGAGGGCCACGTTGCAGCCTTCCATAACTACCTGCCCCTCGTGCCCCTCATTCTCGCCATGTTTGTTGAGAATGACAACTGCAAACCCCGCTGTGTTCATCGACTATAGGACCGCGCTGAATCTGCTCGCTGAACAGCAGCCAGTCTACATATACCAAGTCGTTCAGCTCGTGGGGATTGTAGGCACTGCCTCATTGGTAGGTGTAGTAGATTTTTACCAAGGCAACCGGTATAAAAATCTGTGTTTAATAGATGTCGGCCCTGGTTTATTGGTAGGTTTGGTTGTTACCATGGTAAATGGTAAAATGAACTTGTGTTTAAGAATGTGTCGACACTGTCTAATTGGAAGGTTTAGTTGTTACCATGGTAACTCATTGCATGGAAGGTTAAGTGGTCACCATGGTAACTGGTATAGTAAACCCGTATTTTAGAAGGTGTCAGTACCGTATCATTGGGAGTTTTTTGGTAATCATGTCAACCTGTTATATAAAAAGTGTGGGAACTGTCTAAAAAAATGGGTTTGAAACCGGTTAAAAACCACCATGTTTAAGTGTGTGCTAACACAGCTTGTTTTTAGAGTAAGTATTAATAATGGCCATTGGCTAATTATTCCAATGTTTTCTATGAACTCGTCAAGTATTGCAGTATTTGGAAGATGTTTGCTCTGTGTCATTGGTAGATCTAGTGGTTTAAACAGCAACCAACTTCTTTAAATTGTCTGATTTTAAGCATTATGCGTTGCATTAGAACTTGAAAGAAGTCCTGCAGATTGTGAGAGTTAATGGTCTCAGATAAACAGTTGGCGACATTTTTAAGTCACTAGTAGATTGAGTTGTCTGAAGAGTCACATTGGTAATCTGTTTATAACCATGGCAACCATTTTCAATAAAGAATACTTAAAGTAGTGAAACAACTCGTGGACTTTCAACTCTGTTTACTCTTCAACTGAGGTATTCTTTTGGTCAATTTACGGGATCAATTCCACTAAAACTTGTTTTCTAGTGTCATATAATTAATTATGTTTTCCTCCATTTCAGCCACAGACCATGAGAACGCTGGGTTTAATTGTCAACCTGTTGCCTGGTTTGTCTGAACAAGCCGATTTTGTGACCATCCTACAGGTTACACACAGCTAAACTATACTTGATTTTGCATGAATTAATTATTTATATGGTTGTATCAATCGGAACATTTCGGCCAGTATTCTACAGAATTTATCTCGAAGCTTGCTGGAGATGGCCGAGTTGTTACGAGTGTTAGTTGACCTGCAACAAGCTGAAATACGTTTCATCTTAAAATTTCAAAATAAGTTTTTTTCGGGGCAAAATTAAAGCAAAAGGAAGTTAACGTGTTTAGTATCCAAGACCTTGTCATACATGTCAAGCAATGGATGATTTCATTCAGTTTTCATTGGGACATAACTTGCTGCTGACTATATGTTTTACTATAAGTCTGTTTTGGCTTGTTGTGATTCATGTAATTCCTCCAAATGATATTGATTGCATTTAGAGCTTACATTTAACAATTTTACTTTTTTTTCTTATATATATTATGTTCTTTGAACACACATAAAGATTTTATGACTAAAGATAATGCTATTTTGTTAGATGCTTTTCGGTGGTTACTTGATATTTATCAGTGAAATAAATATGAAGTTTCACTGTATCGAACAATTAAATGAAAATAGCGCAAGCGCGCAGGACTGGGACACACTTTCAACGATGTTGTTTCCGAAATGATGTTACGTTTGCATACAATTTTGCAAGGTTTTCTGAAAAAGTGCAATGAGAATACAACCTACATTTTCAGCCAATGAAATTGCGAATATTTAATCTTTAAGTATTTAGATTAACCATTAACAGTTTTAACTTACGCATGTATTTAAAAGTTCGCCTACTGCCACTCATCCGATACACACTCCCTGTGTCAGATTTTGCGTTGACAATGTGTCAGCCAATGAGGTTGTATTCTAAGTCAGTAAGATGCCATGAAGTAATATTTTAATAACTAAGAAAAGCTTATTTGCTTCGATCATTCCGCCAATTCTTAATCATTAAGATTTTACTTCACGTTATGTAACTATTACCTAACTGTCAATCTTTATCCGTTTTAGGCATTTAATAAACAAAGAAAAGAAATTGTTTCCGAGTAAGATAGCAAAATATGTCACTTCATGAACACCAAAAGTAAACATTTCCCGCTCGGCTACTCTACTTGTGAAATATAGTTTTTAACGCTCTCTCGGTAAAATATTTTACGATCTTACACTGAAACAAGCTATTGTCAAATATTATATTTATCACGTGTAAAAGGTGAATATATGGATCAGTATCAATATCTGCAAAGCAGGGTGTACATAGTTCTATGCGTTTTACAAACAATTTCAGAGCTGACGGTCATCTTTGAGCATGTGGTATTTAAGTGTGTTTTTTATATAAGAACTTTGTTTTGTGTAGCAGAAATGGTTCACAGACACTCAAACATGCGAAGTATTTGGAATGCAGCTTAAACTGAGAACTCGGATCGAAATGATTGGATATTCAGTACATGGAGTAGGTGGTTACAGCGTCAGGTTACCCACTACAGGAGATCAGTCGCCTGTCCCAGATGATTTACAGACAACCACATAGGGACATGATTACGAACTATTGTTGTTCAAACAAGTATCATAAAGTCCAAGTCTAGACTCCGAGTCAGAAAACAACAGCACTTTTATTAAATTACAAGGTATCTTCTTCATTCTATTCATTATTGAAAAATTAAAGTGTATTATTGAACAATTTCGAATAGTGGTCAAATTCAGCATCTAATAAACTCAACTTGCAAAAAAAGACACAATGAATTGAGGACTTGCAGTTTTGCCACTTGAGTCTGAACTCAGACTTGAGACTGTTCATAAGCTTAGTCTTAATAACTGTAGCATTGGCCATTCAAGATTTTCGAATACAAATCGCTACCTACGTTGCCATAGACAATACGCTAATGAATAGCAAAGGGCATAACTAGCATTACTGCTTCAGCGAATAATGTCCCTAGCTTAACCGAAAAATCAAGAACAGACGAGCATTGGCGGTCGTTCTGCAGCACATTTGTTTTTTGTCAAGATAAAGGCAATGATTTGATGACAAACAAGGATTATAAGCCATAAAGAGTTTAAATATCTTAACAACGTGTACAGTTGCGTAGCCTTTATATTGAATAACCAACGTTAGTTTAAACTTAATTTAAGAAAATAACCCGAGTGTTGATACAATTTGCCAGTATACAAAATAGAATCACCGAGGCATATCTCTAGAATAAGGTAAGACTACTAATATGATGTTTTAAAAAAAAATAAAGGTCATACCAGAATTTAATTACAGCTATTGTTGTTCGTCACATAAAAGGGCACGGCAAATGTTAATAGCAAATTTTATTTTATTTGAATGTATTTTTATGTTTAACTCATTTGACTTGAAAGATAAGGAGGTAAAAAATAACATTATTTGTATCACCCTTTTAGATATTTTAGCTATGTGGCGACAAATTCCCAACTTGAAAAAGCGCAAATATTTATTTATCTGAACACAAATCTGTTTTGTTTGATCACTAAGGTAGAATGAGTTAATCATAAATAGGTATTTTTTGCATCAATTTATATTGTGCTCCTTTATCAACCTATAGTGTGCCCCTTTATCAACACATATTATGGCCCTTTATCAGCCTAAAGTGTGTCCCTTTTCCCGCCTAAAACCCCTTTATCAACATATAGGGTGCCCATATCTACCTATAGTGTCCCTCTTAATTAACCTATAGTGTGTCCCTTTATCAACCTATAATGTGCCCCTTTATCAGCCTATAGGGTGTCCCTTTATCAACCTATAATGTGATTCTTTATCAGCCTATAGGCTCTTCCTTAATTAACCTAAAGTGTGCCCCTTTATCAACCTATAGTGTCCCCCTTTATCAACCTACATTGTGCCCCTTTATCAACCTATATTGTGACCCTTTATCAGCCTATAAAGTGACCCTTTATCAGCCTATAATGTGACACTTTATCAACCTATATTGTGACCCTTTATCAACCTATAGTGTGCCCCTTTATCAACCTACATTGTGCCCCTTTATCAGCATATAATGTGACACTTTATCAGCCTATATTGTGCCCCTTTATCAACCTATAGTGTGCCCCTTTATCAACCTATAGTGTGCCCCTTTATCAACCTACATTGTGCCCCTTTATCAACCTACAATGTGACCCTTTATTAACCTATAGTGTGTCCCCTTTATCAACCTATAGTGTGCCCCTTTATCAACCTATATTGTGCCCCTTTATCAACCTATATAGTTCGCCTTTATCAACCTATATAGTGTGCCTTTATCGACCTATATTGTGCCTCTCTATCAACCTATATAGTGTGCCTTTATCGACCTATATTGTGCCTCTTTATCAACCTATAGTGTGCCCCTTTATCAACCTACATTGTGCCCCTTTATCAGCCTATAATGTGACACTTTATCAGCCTATATTGTGCCCCTTTATCAACCTATAGTGTGCCCCTTTATCAACCTATAGTGTGCCCCTTTATCAACCTACATTGTGCCCCTTTATTAACCTATAATGTGACCCTTTATTAACCTATAGTGTGTCCCCTTTATCAACCTATAGTGTGCCCCTTTATCAACCTATATTGTGCCCCTTTATCAACCTATATAGTTCGCCTTTATCAACCTATATAGTGTGCCTTTATCGACCAATATTGTGCCTCTTTATCAACCTATATAGTGCGCCTTTATCAACCTATGTTGTGCCCCTTTATCAACCTATATAGTGCGCCTTTATCAACCTATATAGTGCGCCTTTATCAACCTATATAGTGCGCCTTTATCAACCTATATTGTGCCCCTTTATCAACCTATATTGTGCCCCTTTATCAACCTATATAGTGCCCTTTATCATCATATATAGTGCCCCTTTATCAACCTATGGTGTCCCCCTTTATCAACACATATTGTGCCCCTTTATCAACCTATATTGTGTCCTTTTATCAACCTATATTGTGCCCCTTTATCAACACATATTGTGCCCCTTTATCAACCTATATAGTGCCCCTTTATCAACCTATATTGTGCCCCTTTATCAACACATATTGTGTCCCTTTATCAACACATATTGTGCCCCTTTATCAACCTATATTGTGCGCCTTTATCAACCTATATTGTGCGCCTTTATCAACCTATATTGTGCCCCATTATCAACACATATTGTGCCCCTTTATCAATCTATAGTGTGCCCCTTTATCAACCTATATTGTGTCCCATTATCAACCTATATGGTGCCCCATTATCAACACATATTGTGCCCCTTTATCAACACATATTGTGCGCCTTTATCAACCTATATAGTGCCCCTTTATCAACCTATAAAGTGCCCCTTTATCAACACATATTGTGCCCCATTATCAACCTATAATGTGTCCCTTTATCAACCTATATTGTGCCCCTTTATCAACACATATTGTGCCCCTTTATCAACCTATATTGTGTCCCTTTAACAACCTATATTGTGCCTCTTTATCAACCTATATTGTGCCCCTTTATCAACTTATAATGTGCCCCTTTATCAACCTATAATGTGCCCCTTTATCAACCTATAATGTGCCCCTTTATCAACCTATATTGTGCCTCTTTATCAACCTATATTGTGCCTCTTTATCAACCTAAATAGTGCGCATTTATCAACCTATAATGTGCCCCTTTATCAACCTATATTGTGCCTCTTTATCAACCTATATTGTGCCTCTTTATCAACCTAAATAGTGCGCTTTTATCAACCTATATAGTGCGCCTTTATCAATCTATATTGTGCGCCTTTATCAGCCTATATTGTGCCCCTTTATCAACCTATATAGTGCGCCTTTATCAACCTATATTGTGCCCCTTTATCAACCTATATAGTTCGCCTTTATCAACCTATATTGTGTCCCTTTATCAACCTATATAGTTCGCCTTTATCAACCTATATTGTGTCCCTTTATCAACCTATATAGTGCGCCTTTATCAACCTATAGTGTGTCCCTTTATCAACCTATAATGTGACACTTTATCAGCCTATAGTGTGTCCCTTTATCAGCCTATAATGTGACCCTTTATCAACCTATATTGTGTCCCTTTATCAACCTATAATGTGACTCTTTATCAGCCTGTAGGGTGTTCCTTAATTTACTTATAATGTGCCCTTTTATCAACCAATAGTGTGTCCATTTATAAACCTATAGTGTGCCTCTTTATTAACCTATATTGTGTCCCTTTATCGACCTATATTGTGCCCCTTTATCAGCCTATAGGATGTTCCTTAATTATCCTATAGTGTGCCCCTTTATCAACCTATAATGTGACCCTTTATCAACCTATAGTGTGACCCTTTATCAACCTATAATGTGTCCCTTTATCAACTTATATAGTGTGCCTCTTTATCAACCTATAGTGTGCCCCTTTATAAACCTATAATGTGTCCCTTTATCAACTTATATAGTGTGCCTCTTTATCAACCTATGGTGTGTCCCTTTATCAACTTATATAGTGTGCCTCTTTATCAACCTATGGTGTGTCCCTTTATCAACTTATATAGTGTGCCTCTTTATCAACCTATGGTGTGTCCCTTTATCAACTTATATAGTGTGCCTCTTTATCAACCTATAGTGTGCCCCTTTATAAACCTATAATGTGTCCCTTTATCAACTTATATAGTGTGCCTCTTTATCAACCTATGGTGTGTCCCTTTATAAACCTATATTGTGTCCATTTATAAACCTATATTGTGCCCCTTTATCAACCTATAATGTGACCCTTTATCAACCTATAATGTGTCCCTTTATCATCCTATATTGTGCCCCTTTATCAACCTATAGTGTGCCCCTTTATCAACCTATAATGTGTCCCTTTATCAACTTATATAGTGTGCCTCTTTATCAACCTATAGTGTGCTCCTTTATAAACCTATATTGTGTCCCTTTATCAACCTATATTGTGAACCTTTGTCAGCCTTTAGGGTGTTCCTTAGTCATCCTATAGTGTGCCCCTTTATTAACCTATAGTGTGCCCCTTTATCAACATACAATGTGACCCTTTATCAGCCTATAGGGTGTTCCTTAATCAACCTATAGTATGCACCTTTATCAACCTATAGTGTGCCCCTTTATCAACCTACAATGTGACCCTTTATCAGCCTACAGAGTGTTCCTTAATCAAGTTATAGTATGCACCTTTATCAACTTATAGTGTGTCCCTTTAATTGTCAGCCTCACTTTACCCTACTCTAGCCAAAAGGATATGCGGTCGGTAAAAAGCCAGACGGAAGGAACTGTGGCCATAATCACCGTCGGCAACCCAGCCTTCCCAAGTAATGTCGTCGGTGTGAGGCTGCAACAACAGCAGCAACAGCAGCAGCAGCAACGACAACAAGTCCCACACAGCGACCGATCCGGCCAGATTAGTCTCACACCATCATCCTATTGGCACCTTTCTTTGTGTATGCGAAAGGCGGACATATGCCTTTGAAAATTAACTTATAAACAAAAACTATCTTATTTAGATAAATCCATGTATTCTGATATTTTTATCGTTGTTTAGAAACATTACCACAAAGGCTCGGGTAAGTCATTGGGTCACACACCATTGAACCGCTATGAATTTTAATGACGGTAAAGTTGGAAGGTAGTTGGTAGTTGGTAGTTGGGGATTCGAATATTCAACTACTTACCAGTTGCCAGTTGGGGATTCGAAAAATCAGAGTTAGATGTTGTTGATGTGTATATGAAGCTTCTCGACTATTTCAAGTCGCCAGTCGGATATTCGACCATTTCCAGTCGATTAACCGCGAATGTTCAACTGCAAACCAGTCAGTAGTTGGGGATTCAGACTACGCCTATATATATATATATATATATATATATATATATATATATATATATATATATATATATATATATATATATATATATATATATATATATATATATATATATATATATATATGGTTTTAAAGGTCACATATGGGAAAATTAATCGACAAATGTTTCTTTATGCATGTACACATATGTATCTTTACGACAAACACTGTTTTAATTTACTTTTATTCGTATATTCGCCAGTCGGATATTCGACCATTTCCAGTCGATTATTCGCGAATATTCAACTACTTACCAGTCAGTAGTTGGGGATTCAGAATATGTCTATATATATATATATATATGGTTTTAAAGGTCACACATGGGAAAATTAATCGACAAATGTTTCTTTTGGCATGTACACATATGTATCTTTACGACAAACACTGTTTTAATTTACTTTTATTCGTATATTCGCCAGTAGGATATTCGACCATTTCCAGTCGATTATTCGCGAATGTTCAACAGAACACCAGTCAGTAGTTGGGGAATCAGATCATGTCTATATGTATGGTTTTAAAGGTCACATATGGGAAAATTAATGGCCAAATGTTTCTTTTGGCATGTACACATATGTATCTTTGCGACAAACACTGTTTTAATTTACTTTTATTCGTATATTCGCGTGTCGGATACTCGGCCATTTCCAGTCGATTATTCGCGAATATTCAACTGCAAACCAGTCAGTAGTTGGGGATTCAGATTATGTCTATATATATGGTTTTAAAGGTCACATATGGGAAAATTAATGGCCAAATTTTTCTTTTGGAATGTACACATATGTATCTTTGCGACAAACACTGTTTTAATTTACTTTTATTCGTATATTCGCCAGTCGGATACTTGGCCATTTCCAGTCGATTATTCGCGAATATTCAACTGCTAACCAGACAGTAGTTGGGGTTTCAGATTATGTCTATTTATATGGTTTTTAAAGGTCACATATGGAAATTCGACCGCCAAATATTTCTTTCTACAAGAACAAATATGTATCTTTGCTAAAAAGATTGTTTTAAATCACTTTTTCTCGTGTATTTGCCAGTCGGACATTCGACCATTTCCAGTCGATTATTAGCAAATGTTCAACTGCAAACCAGTCAGTAGTTGGGGATTCAGATTATGTCTTTATATATGGTTTTATAGGTCACATATGGGAAAAATTAATCGACAAATGTTTCTTTTGACATGTACACATATGTATCTTTGCGACAAACACTGTATAAAATCACTTTTTTTTTGTATATTTGCCAGTTGGACATTCGACCATTTCCAGACGATTATTCGCGAATATTTAACTGCTAACCAGTCAGTAGTTGGGGATTCAGAATATGTCTATATATATATATGGTTTTAAAGGTCACATATGGGAAAATTAATCGCCAAATGTTTCTTTTGGCATGTACACATATGTATCTTTGCGACAAACACTGTTTTAATTTACTTTTATTCGTATATTCGCCAGTCGGATATTCGACCATTTCCAGTCGATTATTCGCGAATGTTCAACTGAACACCAGTCAGTAGTTGCTGATTCAGAATATGTCTATATATATGGTTTTAAAAGTCACATATGGGAAAATTAATGGCCAAATTTTTCTTTTGGCATATACACATAATTATGTATCTTTGCGACAAACACTGTTTTAATTTACTTTCATTCGTATATTCGCCAGTCGGATACTTGGCCATTTCCAGTCGATTATTCGCGAATGTTCAACTGCAAACCAGTCAGTAGTTGGGGATTCAGATTATGTCTATATATATGGTTTTAAAGGTCACATATGAGAAAATTAATGGCCAAATGTTTCTTTTGGCATGTACACATATGTATCTTTGCGACAAACACTGTTTTAATTTACTTTTATTCGTATATTCGCCAGTCGGAATTTCGTCCATTTCCAGTCGATTATTCGCGAATATTCAACTGCTAACCAGTCAGTATTTGGGGTTTCAGATTATGTCTATTTATATGGTTTTTAAAGGTCACATATGGAAATTCGACCGCCAAATATTTCTTTCTACAAGAACACATATAAATCTTTGCGACAAAGATTGTTTTAAATCACTTTTTCTCGTATATTCGCCAGTCGGACATTCGACCATTTCCAGTCGATTATTCGCGAATGTTCTACCATCCAGTTTGTATTTGGGGATTCAGAATTTTAGCTGTTTATGGTTAAATTGTACACATGCATGGAAATCAAAAATATTTTATTCGTTTACATATATGTATCATTGTGATTAACATTACTTTCATTCCACAATTAATTAATTGGTTTAATTAATTGATTAATTAATTGTCCACAAATTGGCCACAAGTTACTATGTCGTGGCCTTAAGTTACTTAGTTTTGATCTGAGGATACTAAGTTGTGGCCACAAGCTACTAAGTTTTGGACTCAAGTTACTAAGTTTCGGCCACAATTTTCAAAGTCGTGGCAACACTTAACTAAGTTGTAACCACAATTTACTTAGTCGTTGCCCCAAGCTATTAAATCGTGGCCATAAGTTACTAAGTTGTGGCTGCATGTTTCTAAGTTGTGGCCACAAATAACTATGTCGTGGTCGCTAGTTACTAAGTCGTGGCCACAAGTTTCTAAGTCGTGGGCTCGAGCTACTAAGTCGAGACCACGAGTTACAAAGTCGTTGCCTCAAGTAACTAAGTTGTGGCCTGAGGTTACAAAGTTGTGGCCTAAAGATACTAAGTCGAGGCCACTAATCACTAAGTCGTGGCTATAAGTTACTATGTCGTGGCCTCAAGTAACTAAGTTGTGACCTGAGGTCATTAAGTCGTGGCCTTAAGTTACTAAGTCGAGGCCCCTAGTCACTTAGTCGTGGCCATAAGTTACTAAGTTGTTGCCTCAAGTTACTAAGTTTTGGCCACAAGTTAGTAAGTTGTAGCCTCAATTCCTCAATCATTCTTGTGGTTCGGTTGACATATTAAGGAAATCTCTATATGTACAGCTGTCTGTGCACTATGTCCAACAAGCTAAAACGACTTCACACTCTCATTTCTGGGCACTCGCTGAATGAAACCCCACCCCGCCCCGCCCCGCCCCCCCCCCCCAGTGTGAATATAAATAAAAACATACACTTCAGAATTTTCGGTGGCACGATTGATATACGCTGGCAGAACATGTTGCCATTATCTTTCTTTCTTTCTTGACTTCCGGCTTGCGTTCGTACCTCACCCCCGGGAAAAGAAAAAAAAATACGCAGCACCTTTTTGTACTTAAACGGATAACTACAGTATTCTATGGATCTCCTGTCAACAATGTTAGTAATTTTAATTTTAATTCTGTAGGAGGGCCGCATGCCTGAACTAAATAACTTACACCTTCTGGATCATGAGCACTAAAATTATGAAGACAGGTAAAACCTCAATCTCAAATTCTTCAAATTTGACCTTTCATAGCATTTTTTTCTGAAATAAAGATAAACACTTCATATACGTTTTTTATCCGAGTTAATGGAGATACATATGCGTGCTTGTTTAGTACTAAATCTGGTTGGTAGTTAGATTTTCGCGAACAACCGATTAATTTTCCCATATGTGAACTTTAAAACCATACATATAGACATAATCTGAATCCCCAACTACTGACTGGTTAGCAGTTGAATATTCGCGTATAATCGACTGGAAATGGTCGAATGTCCGACTGGCAAATATACGAGAAAAAGTGATTTTATACAGTGTTTGTCGTAAAGATACATATGTGTTCATGCATAAAGAAACATTTGGCGATTAATTTTCCAATATGTGACCTATAAAACCATATATAAAGACATAAACTGAATCCCCAACTACTGACTGGTTTGCAGTTGAACATTTTCGAATAATCGACTGGAAATGGTCGAATATCCGACTGGCGAATACGAATAAAAGTGAATTAAAACAGTGTTTGTCGAATCCCCAACTGGCAACTAGCATGTAGTTGAATATTCGAATCCCCAACTGGCAACTGGTAAGTAGTTGAAAATTCGAATCCCCAACTACCAACTACCAACTACCTTCCAACTTTACCGTCATTGAATTTTAATTGTATTGTAAATTATGATGTTCACGTTAACACTTTACCATTCCGGAGTCATTTAGTTAGTCCTTGTTCAGTCTTAGCCCTCGGTTTGTATTCACTTACTTCTTGAGTTTCAGACTCAGCAAAATGAATTCATAAATGTTTCAAAATATTATAAACTTTAACAAAATTTGTGTGTGCCTGATTGTAGAACAGATTTATTGTAACGGAAATAATTATATACAATAGTTGATTTTTGTTATTTAATAAAAGTTCTTTTCTGAGTATGCGTCTGGACTTTGACTTGAGACTGTTTGATTTAAAAGGGCCCTGGACAGGTGTTTGTGCTGAGTATGAGTCTAGACTTGGATCTGAGACTGTTCGATTTACATTGGCCCTGGACAGGTGTCTTTTCTGAGTATGAGTCTAGACTTGGACCTGCGACTGTTTGATTAACATGGTCTCTGGACAGGTGTCATTTCTGGGTAAGACTCTAGACTTGGACTTGAGACTGTTTGATTAACATGGGCCCTAGACAGGTGTCTTTTCTGAGTATGAGTCTGGACTTGGACTTGAGACTGTTTGATTAACATGGGCACTGGACAGGTGTCTTTTCTGAGTATGAGTCTGGACTTGGACTTGAGACTGTTTGATTAACATGGGTCCTGGACATGTGTCTTTTCTGAGTATGAGTCTGGACTTGGACCTGAGACTGTTTGATTAACATGGGCACTGGACAGGTGACTTTTCTGAGTAAGAGTCTGGACTTGGACTTGAGACTGTTTGATTAACATGGGCACTGGACAGATGTCTTTTATGTATATGAGTCTGGACTTGAACCTTAGACTATTTGATTAACATTGGCCCTAGACAGGCGTCTTTTCTTTGTATGAGTCTGGACTTGGACCTGAGGTGTATTATTTGTCAAGTAAAGCGCTCAATAAGAAGAGTGCAGGTAAGACAAAAAAAAACAAAGAAAACACTCTCGAACAAGATACACGTAAACCTCTGGCATTTTAAAAGCATTATTCCATTATAAATATGTATGTGTATACTAAAAATGTCTTTTAATTACTTCAGGACAATAATCGCCAACTCGATATGACTGAGTGACTGCCCAGTCAGCCCGACATTAACCCTGGATAGAGCGTCTTTTAACATTTCACTCACGCTGAACAGCAGCTCAGGACTTCCAGTACGGTCCACGATATTCTAGAAAGTGCTAATGCATAACAAGCTGAAGTAGATTAATTAATTACGCCAAATTCAATACTATGACTTGATTTTACTGAACCCAAATCAGTTGATCATGATGATCAGGATGATATTTTCCTTTAGTTAGAAAGTAAATATTACACAAAATATACCCAAAGTAAAATATTAATCCTCGCCCAATCATGTTGTAATGCATCAATCAATTGTAACCACGCCCCCATCCCCAGGTCCGGGGAATAGCGGGGACTTTGACTTTCGGTCTAGCCAATCCCGGGTAAAATTCCCGTCTTGGGGGGACAAACTGCTAGCAAAATTCCCCCGCACCCGGAGATACCTAAGTAAGGCCCATTTCCCGCTATTTTCGGCGCAAAAACCAAAAACCACCGCATTCACTCGGCACTTCGGGGCCGCCTGGAAGGTAAAAACACAGCCCATTTTCCCCGCTATCCCCGGTATACCCCCGGACCTGGGGGGGGGGGGGCGTGGTTACAATTGACTGGTGCATAAGGGATTAAGGGTATATCGAGGAATTTGGGCACAAAACCTCTTACATAGATTTTCTAGAAAGGTGTTATGCCTTTTTAAAACAATATGTCCATGTTATTGAAGAATTTTAAGTTATGGCTAATGAAGTCATAGAGTGAAGTCAAAGTGTAGTAATCCACAATTGTTCCTGGCTGTCCAGGTATGACGTCATGAAGTGACGTCAAAGTGAAGTAATCCACACTTGTGCCAGGCTGTCCTGGAATGAAGTCATAGAGTTAAGTCATAGTGAAGAAATTCACACTTGTTTCTGGCTTTCCGGGTATAAAGTCATAGAGTGAAGTTAAAGTGAAGTAATTCACACTTGTTCCTGGCCGTCCAGGTATGACGTCATTCAGTGGGGGTATAGTAAAGAAATTCACACTTGTTTCTGGCTGTTCGGGTATGAAGTCGTATAGTGAAGGTAGAGTGAAGTAATTCACACTTGTTTCTGGCTGCCCAAGTTTGACGTCATAAATTGAAGGTATAGTGAAGTAATCCACACTTGTTCCTTGCTGCCCGAATATCACGTCATTAAGTGAATTTATAGTGAAGTAATTCACACTTGTTCCTGGCTATCCGGGTATGAAGTCTTTAAGTGAAGGTATAGTGAAGTAATTCACACTTGTTCCTGGCTGTCGAGGTATGAACTCATTGAGTGAAGTTATAGTGAAGTAATCCACACTTGTTCATGGCTGTCCAGGTATGACGTCATAGAGTGAAGTTACAGTGAAGTAATCCACATTTGTTTCTGACTGTCCGGGTATGACGTCATTAAGGGAAGGTATAGTGAAGTTATTCACACTTGTTTCTGGCTGTCCAGGTATGAAGTCATAGAGTGAAGTCATAGTGAAGTAATCCACACTCGTTTCTGGCTGTCCAGATATGAAGTCATAGAGTCAAGTTATAGTGAAGTAATCCACAACTGTTCCTGGTTGTCCGGGTATGAAGTCATAGCGTGAAGTTATAATGAAGAAATTCTCCCATACATACATTTTACTGACCGTTCCAATGCGGTACCTAATAATCCTTGATAAACACGCCTAGTTTTGTTATATAGTATTTATGCAATGTGTTGTTTGTGAAGTTTTGTGATGTTGTTCCACGTTTTTTGTTTGTGATTTTTAGTTTTTGTGTTGTATGTCTTTGGCGTTTACCCAGTGCCATTAAACGGGGTTTATGTTTAAACATTGGCTACTGAGCTTGTTTCTGTCGTTTTTCATATAAATATTGATGGAGTGATGTTATAGTGAAAAATCACACCAGTGAAGAGATTCACACTTGTTCCTTGCTGTCCAGGAAGTCATTTAGTGAGGTTATAGTGAAGAAATTCACACTTGTTCCTGGCTGTCCAGGAAGTCATTTAGTGAGGTTATAGTGAAGAGATTCACACTTGTTCCTGGCTGTCCAGGAAGTCATTTAGTGAGGTTATAGTGAAGAATTTCACACTTGTTCCTGGCTGTCCAGGAAGTCATTTAGTGAGGTTATAGTGAAGAGATTCAAGATTCACACTTGTTCCTGGCTGTCCAGGAAGTCATTTAGTGAGGTTATAGTGAAGAAATTCACACTTGTCTAGGGGTTAAAGGAACTCGAAGTTTTATAATTTCTTGTCTCAGAATCAGCTAATTTTAACATCAATGTCTTCAATTTTCGTCATATTCGATAATCCCCAATAGAACAGATCTCGATTCTTTGATACACTGTCAAATATTTCATTTTTCTTAAAGTGTTTGTAAAGCATTTAGTAATAAAACATCGATTTTCGAATGTAAATATAAAAACTGCGATCGTTTTCCATGTCAATGTCTATTTTAAAGTGAGTCGCTCATGGTTTGTAAAATGCACTTGTTTTAATTACGAAATAAAGTGAAGACTGTTAAAAACATAAATATCAAAAGCTGGAACAAATTCAGCAAATGTTGATAGTTGCTCAAATATCGTCTTTGAAGACGACACCTTCCATTAGCGTTTATAACGCGATTGAAAATTAGTTACGGCTGTGGTGTTGCGTGATTGGTTGACTGACATTTGCAAGTGATGTTATCAATGTATCATTAACAAGTCGACATATCTGCCACTATTGTTAAAGTTCCGGCGGCCGTTTGGACTAGCCCGCTGTTTTCTTGACTTAACCGGCGAGGGTTCGAAGCCTACTAAAACGTAAATATATATTCATATTCTATAACTGTATTTGTTTCTGCAATTTCGGTATCATAGAGTAAAATAATGATAAAGTAAATGTTTTCAGATGCATTTCGGTGATTTCGTGGGAAAACTAATTTTTGGTCCAAGAAAATGAGCGAGTCACTTTAAAGTTATTTTAAAATGCTTCTGTAATCGGGCTCCTGTATGGGTCTTTGGTGTGCGTTTGTGGGTGTGTGTGTGTTTGTGTGTGCGTGCGTGCGTGCGCGTGTGCGTGTGTGTGCGTGCGTTTGTATGTGTGTGTGTATGTGTGTGCGCGCACGCGTTCGTGGCGTGCGTGTGTGGAAGTTTTTCCTCGAAAAGCAGACGATCTACATCAACCCTTTAAAAATATAATAATATTGAACCTCAATGTTTTTGCGAAAAATGCCAATCGCATCAACTCGGTCATCTCCAGCAATCTTCGAGATAAACCTCGTAAATAGTAGTACGGATATGTCATATCGGCCATCTCCAGCAATCTTCGAGATAAACCTCGTAAATAGTAGTAAGGATATGCGAAAGTGCGATGTGGTCAAATAGTATTTGTTCACGGCAGATCATGTTTCATATAGAGCTTACTTTTTCTCCTAGGCTGTGGATAAACCAACTCAATAAATTTGTCCGCCTGCGCTTAGAAAAGTGGTCTGGTGATAAACGTGTCCGCTTTCTATTATCATCATCATCATCATCATCATAGTCGTCGTCGTTGTCATCCTCATCCTCATCATCAACACCATCATCATCATAGTCGTCGTCGTTGTCATCATCTTCATCGAAGTCGTCGTTGTAATCGTCGTCACCATCGCCACCACCATCATCATCATCATCATCATCATCGTCGACATCATCATCATCATTGTCGTTACCACTATCACCAGCACCATCAACATCATCAAAGTTAGCATCATTCTAACACATTCTTATCCCAATCGTATTAAATACAAATCAAAAAATATTTTCAACGTTTTATGATAACTTCTTCAATTATAATCACATTGTGTGACATGTTAAATAATAGGCCATTGTTTATTCTATTATTTAGGTAATTAAATGTACTTATTGTTTGGGTACCTCTTAGCATTTGTCCATACATGATAGCATAATGTTAATTGTATGTAATAGATCATTAAACGAAAGAAGTCAACGTGTTATTGGTATAGTATATTTCTCTAATATAAAAAACAGTTGAGCTAGAATGACATTGTGAATAAAGAAATAGCTAAATATTCCACATTAATAAATAATCCCTTCGCGAAGTAAATACTTAAACATTAATCCAAATGACATCAATTTGAAACAGAAAATGAGTTCATTAATTAAGCGATTCTTTAAGTCGATCAAGTTTAATAAACCTACTATTGCACATGTTGATTACGGACTTTTGTGCTATAATTAAAAAAAAACGTTTCCATTCATGTTCAATATATTTAATAACACCAGCTCCAACGACATTGCTGTGTACAGTTAAATCTATTTTAGGATGCATGTTAATACACAATTGTAAATCAAATTAACTTTGAATACACATAAAAAGTGGTTGATAATAATTAGTTCGTGGAAAAGTGACATATAACATATTTCTATAATTAGAATGACACTTTCATTGATTGTTTCACTGTTTTTCATCAAACATGAATTCCCATAATCGATGCTAACATTTAACTTATTGTTCGCATTTTGGTGAATTTGAAATCAAGCAATTCACACGTATCGTCAAACTTGAGAACCTTGAATGACGGCGAACTGTCCATATGTTCTCGGATGTCTTTCATCTCACTGGCAGGTTTCACCGTGCAGTTCTGCATGTTGCATATAATGGGGTGTGGTATGTTCTTCATCGACTCCGCACCGCCCCCGCTGTCATTGTCACTTCCTCAAGTATAATATCGGTGATGGAGGCTGGAGGGAGGAGGTGGAGCTCATCTAGATATGTATGCTCTATGTCAAGGCTTTGTAACTGAGGGAGACTTGGTAGTGTATCCACAAGTAACTGGACATTATTAACGCAATGTAACTCAACACGTTGTAGTTTACTCCACCTTTGATCGTGTTTAAATAATCTAAATATGTACATTTCAACATTCGATGATACACCATGTAAGTAACATGTTGTAATATTTGTTGGATCAACCTGCACACCTGTTGTATTGTCTCCCCCTATACCCAGATATTCCAGCCTGTGACACTGGGACAGGTCATACTGCCCATCACGGTACCACAGTTTCACTGCTTTGAGGGAATCGGAGGAGGATGTGATCACCTCCTGCAGCTCTTTCTCATTAATTTGATCATTGCATTCAACGATGTAAAGTGACTGAATACGTTCCTTGTTTATCATCATCAGCTTTTTTAACACTTCGACATCCATGTTTATATTAAGAATCCAGAAGTGTGAGAGATAGAGCGGTATGTCATCATAGTTGTTCGCATTGGCTTCACAGTGTCCGGAGATAATCAGGTCCTGAAGTAGTTCACCCTCTCTATTCATTCGGAACTCCTCGGCCATTTTTTTCAAAAACAACCTCGGATGTATGCCGGTACATCAGTTGAAGTAGTTCGTAAAATTTTGAATTATATCATTAATTAATTGTAGTGTTTTAGAGTTGTATTTATTGATCTAAGTTTAAATTGATTGCCATTGAATTGTATTATTGCAAACATAAATAAGAATCCCAAGAGTTAAGTCACAAAGTTTAACTGCTAAATAAAATTACTACGCGATCTACTTGCGGCGGACTTAAACGTACCACTTTTTGAGTATGTAAACCGTCCAAATACATCCGAGGTTGTTTTCGATAAAATGGCCGAGGAGCTCCGAATGCCTCTCTATTGTCGATTGATGGTTGGAATGGTGGTATAGAACTATTGATCCATAAAGACATTTTTTCACCGAGCTCGGGCTTCATTCCACATATGAAAATAAATGTCTGAGAAACATCTCCCAAGATATTTTGCTTATTATCTTGTTTGTACTTGTTTGATAGCTGACTGTAGTCGTTTTCATTTAAACATAAATGAAGAGCCGCTAAAAACTCTTGAAGTGTTTTATGAAAGAATGAAAAGTGAGATGATCTCTTGATCAATGAGTTGGATTTCTTCTCCGTGAGTAAGCCTGACTTCAATGCAAATTCAACCTGCTTCCTGCTTAACAAAGCGTTGACTGTTTTGTTGCTGAAAACAACAGACGAATCTCTGCACTCTGAATACAAAGTTGTGTATGCTAACTTTGCCAGCGCAAGGTAAACCATGGTATTTTGCATGAAGCATTCATGTTCATTTAATACAGATGGTAGTTCAATTTTCGGAATTGTATGCTTCCGTTGCATATAACTACATCTACACGATAGCATGTTTATCACGCCAGCATAAATGTCACACTTTGAATCGGTTAACGACTTGCCCTCGAACCACAGGCACACGAG
This sequence comes from Mya arenaria, assembly GCF_026914265.1. Taxonomy (NCBI): domain Eukaryota; kingdom Metazoa; phylum Mollusca; class Bivalvia; order Myida; family Myidae; genus Mya; species Mya arenaria. The sequence continues at coordinate 40,270,957 of NC_069130.1, read as the reverse complement.
CTGGGTGATACTGATAGGTGCTGAGTTATTAATACATCTGATTTAATTCATGTGTGCAAAAAATCAGCATTTTCTCAATCCAAGTAAGATCACCCTACGGAATATGAGTTTTATATTATACTTTGCTTATTTATTTCAGCTTTGTTTCCATTAAAACACCATGACAATTCAATCTGTAAAAAAACATTGCTTGTACTGTATAGAACTTTGTGGATTTTGATAATTGTAAAGTTTCTGTAGAAACTGGTAAATATATATATATATTAAATTTCTTTTTGCGCCTGCATCATAAGCCTTTTTATTAGAGCTGATCGAATCCCTTCGTAGTTGGTTCAATTCAAACCCTGTAATAAAATACAGAAATTGTGTATGGCACATGAAAACTATACATTATTTTCAAAAATAATTTGAAAAATCGCACTTATTCCAATTTTAAAGTCTTTATCTGAAACATCATACCTCATAAGCCTTTGTTTGCTCAGTTATTGTTTTACATGTTGTATATTGAGATGTATTTATTTGTTTAATTTTGAAATTACATTGTATAGGTAAATTAGCGTATTTATGTGTAGATTTTAATTTGATTATTTGTACATATAATGTAGATTAAAAAGTTTTGACACGAGAATATAATACATGATTAAAATATGAAAGTATGGTAATTATTCCTTTTCTTATAAGCAGTTCACATTTCATGTTGAAACAAGTTCAAGAGGGAAGAATAATTTAGATGAGCGAAAAATGACCCACGTCTATTTTCTATTGCAACGTACCCTGACATTATTTCAATTAAGTAAAAAATATATAAGTAGCGGTGCAAAAGTTATTGGCGAGGGTGTGTATTGACAATACTAGCTTAAGTAGAAAAGACGCAACAGATCCTTTCAGGGATAAACACATGCACTGTTTGTTTATGTTTAGTTGGGTTTATCAAGGTCTGCCCGCGCCCATTGGCTGCATTATGGCTTGACCCCGCTGTGACGCCATCACGACTTAAATTGTGTTTAAATGCCTTAAGTGACATGAGATAGAAATGACAACAATTCGCAGTCAGTCCAGACATTGGAAGACTTGAAAAAACAGAGTGAGATTCAAGAGATCCGGGTGCGATACCCTAGCTCTTTGCGAAGAGACCTCTTGGTTCTTTAACGTGCTCGGTGTAAAGCACCGATACACGGGACACATCTTTTCTGGGTTGAACCAGTGCTGAGTACACCACGTTTCCAAGCACTAACCTTTAAATGCCAAGCGCCAGGGAAGGGAGCTACTTGTACCAACTTTTAACGTCTTTCAGTATGACGCGGACCGGGATAGAACCCACAACCCCCCGCTCCGTAGGCGGACGCCTTCACCACAAGGCCACGGAGACGGTAAAAAAACCATGCACTCGGGGTCGAGTGGTCTTAAATCATTGACCCTAAACCTCCACATGGAGACTTTTAATGCGTAATATATATATATATACGTGTGTGCGTGCGCGTGTGTGTGTGGTCGTGAGTGGGAAGATTTACATGTATGGCTACCTCAAATAAAAGATGTGGAAAACATCAGGTTTCACGGAGCGGTGAGGTCATATGTCTTTTATTCATGTCGGAAAATAGCTCATTGAGCTAATGTTTCTTGTTAACACATACCCGACTTTTAAGAAAGATTCTTGTATCTTGTCAATTTTACAATATTCAAGATTCAAACATATTGTTTCTTGTTACATGATAAGTTTAATTTACATTATATATCACGTGACATAATCATTTCTAATCAATTAATTGCATATTAAGTTACTCGATCATTCAATGATGAAAGTTTGTAGAATGCGATAGAAAATGCGAAGAGATGGTGAAAAATGGTGTCAAGCACAATTCAATCTTTTAAAATAATTGTTAATTGTATTGTTCAGACAAGACTCGCCATTTTAAACATTAATGATTTGAAGCAGACGGTCACTGCCGATTTGTAAACACAAGAAAGGTGGCACTAACACAACCAAATACATCACTTTTTCAGTATATGTTTTGAAAGTTTATTTGTAAAATATTCATGATGAAAATTTCTTTGTAACCCACAAAAATATGTTGATGCTTTATTGCTACGTTTACCTATCATGTCTACGATCGTGACAAAATTCGCGGAAACCGCCATTTTGTCAGAACGAATTTCGGAGTTATTTTATCAATGTACCATGTTTTATAAGTGATTTTTAAGCAAGGGCAGTGATTTTTATTGTCATTTTAATCTAAAACTTCAGCATATTAAACATTATTTCACCAAAGACAACTAAATTACAGCCAGGCTGAATATAACATTCGTACCCAGTTCCGATTGTACCAAACTAAGATTCGTCCCCTACATACTTGTTTTTTTGTGTATTTAGTTGATTTCTTTTAATGTTTAACTGCCTTTGTTTTTTTTCTATTCATTTAACAAGATTTTAGGAAAAATGTGTGACATTAGACTTAAGAAGACTCCAGACAAGTACAATCATACTACCACAGACAAAGAGACAAATTTTAATTTTGATATTCAAACACACCCTTCTAAATTTTGAGAGAAAAACAACAACATCTTGTTTAAGTCTGAAAATGATGGAAAATGATTTAATTGAGTATGAAAACAAAACAAATTCTAGGGGGAAAACCCCCCTCCCCCCAATCGCCCCTATACGACTCATGTAGCTAGCTTGCCCTTTTCAAAACTCCACCCTGCCCTTTTCAAATCCTGGCTGGAGCACTGTAAGTATATAAATTAAAGAGAAAATTAATAAACATATATACGCATGCATTAATAACAATATCAAAAGGTTAGACTGCTACATGTACGTTATTCATCCATGTAAGAACAATTTAAATCAATTTCTATTATTGCACTACATTGTTAACAATATTAGAACGTATAACAAATGCTTCATGAATAAATTTACACAACCGTAGGAGAACATTAGTATTATCTGTTTGCAAAAGTTCAATGAAATTCACAACACTTGGTTTTACATCTAGGAGGTTTAAATTACATGATACTCATCATTATATAATTATTTACAGTAGCGTTTATTTCCAAAACCGTTTCTTTCAATTTATTAAACCGATTTCAATAATGATGTTTAAATATAAAAAAATAGGCAAATTACATTTTAAAACTAGGCTGGCACATAAGACTACACTTAATTCAATTTTTATTATGAAGTTCTACATTATGGGAGATAATCGTTGCGTTGAAAGGAGAGTTACTTTTTCTTGTGTATTATTATTTCTTTCCGGTCAATTTCTGTTTTGTGAGTTACCTCCCATACATGAAACGCCAAGAATATACTTTAACGTTGAAGAGGAACACTGCAGACAGTTCCTTAATTTAAATAATGTAAGGAAAAGAAATTGCTCTTGATTTTTTCAGACAATATATTTATATTCATTTCCATGAATCAGAATCACCTATAAACTGAAATGAAATTGATTGTCACATTATTTCGCGATTATCTTTTTATTTCCGATAAAATTAGTTAACAGAAATTGTTGAAAATGAAACGTAAGATTAAGTGAAATCTGTCAAAATTCTTTGTTCACAGTAAATTTGAAGTCATGAAGCAAAATGCCAAATGCCATAGTTAAAAAATGTTATTGTGTTCACATGTGATCTTATCAATGTTTTTCCAAATGCAAAGGCGTTAAGAGCAGCGGCAGCGTGGGCAGTTTAAATATTTCAAGGATTCATGAAAAAATAAATTTGCCTTTTTATGTTGTTTTTTATATAATATGCCGAAAGACTGTTGCAGCCCTTGATACAATAATTTTTCACTAAATATAGTAATATAACTTGTGTCTGGTGTAGGTCACCTTGTAGTCTAAAATAATAGACAAGTTATATGGGATTCTTCCAATCCCTACCAGTAGGTGAGTAGTTCTTGGACACTTTTAGAGGTTTTATCGATAAAGTATCCTTATTTTAAAAGATATATGATATTCCAATGTTTATAACAAACTTCAGCTCTTCTTCTGTTGAAATAATGCAAAATCAAGTGAAATTAAACAACTTAAGTGCATTCTTATAGGCTCCGAATGTGGTGCTCAAAAGGGGTTAAATTTTAGTTTGACAGAAGTAGTTCTCGGACAATCCCTTAAATGATCAACAAAACTGGGAAACATGCGCTGAGGTGATTTTGTTTATTTAAAATATTTTTAAGTGGAATTTTCAAACCAGTAGCCATTGTCGCCATTTGCGACAAAATCGCAAAAGTGGCGACAACTTTTCAAATTTGGCGAATTTATGGCGACAACGATTTTTTTCTAAAATATTTTCTTAAAATGACGTAAGTGGTGACCATGCGGCCTGCATGATAATCGATTCTGTCACTGTCATAAATCAAGCGCATCTGCTGGTGCGACAACAAAAATTAATCCGATAATTAGGGCAAGCAGTCACGACCCAGTCAACACCTCGCTAATTATTGCAGAATTTTATTGCTTTCACGGATAAACAATGACATCCTTTAACTGTTATGTCTCTTATTAGCAAACAATTTTAATATTTAGCTCAACAGCCTTGTTGTTGCGTAATTATCGTGTTAGTTTTAAATATGCAAATCATAGAATTTTATGTTGTCGGAAAGTCACGTGATATGCAAATTTCATAATGACGTTTACGCGCTAAAAATAGACTTGCTTTCGGTTTTGTCGCAATTTGTAATTGCTATAAATGCAGCATTCTAAGAGTTCAAAAAGTGTCAAAAAGATTAACAGAAATCAAATAAATAGGATTAAACCCCATTTGATAAGGCTTCTAATATGTTGGCTGGAGTAAAGAGTAGGTAGACAAATTTCTATTAGGAAAGTTATGGCCCTAGTTTGACAATGTATATTTCTTTGAGTTTCCATTTATTTTAAATTTATCTCATAAATTCACAAATGTATTCTTTTATTGTATTCAGGCATTAGACTGAAATCAACATATTGATGTTTATGTCACATTTTTTGCAATATTTTTTTATTTATATACTAGTCCATATACAATGAATTTTGTCAACAGAATAACAATTTGCTATTAATATCTTGTGCTTCATGTACAACAAAATGTTATGATTTGCACGACAATGTGCTAATGAAATGCAATTTAAGGCTCTTAAAATGCTTAAACCCCATGAGCTTCAGGGGGCCTTGGCCCCCACAAGGGCGCTGCCCTGGACCCGTAAGGGGCCTATCGCGGCCCCCTTAACCCCCCGCGAAAAAGTGGCGACAACTTTTTAGAATCCAGGGGGAACCCTGTATATCTGATTATGTTCCATTAAAAACTAATCTAATTGTATATATATACATATAACAAGAAACTCATAAAAATGAAATAAATGGTATCTTTTTTTAGCACATGTGTAATGTAAATGCTCGACTTAACATGAATATTTTTGTAAATGCAGAATGTCGTCTGCATCAAAAAAGAAAGTATACCAAACAAATCAATTAACCAAACTGTTGCCCGTATTTGAAGTTGTGCTTTTTGCGCATGCGCACTACAATTGTGATTCCCAGCGGAGGTAAAATGTGATTTTGTAAACAACTGGGAACTTGGAATTTAAGGTCTTTTAATCCTTACCTAATGAAAAGATTTGGTACCTGTTGAAAATTTTCAAACACCTGATCGATTTAAATCAGGTGCTTGATATGTAACTTCCAAAATCAGGCGAAAATCAAGAGTGTCCGAGAACTACTAGTGTCCGAGAAGTACTCGCCTACTGGTAACGTCTAAATGGGTTTGTGCAAACACAGGTTTTAAAAAAAAATAAAAAAATTGAAATTGTATTTAGAGAAGTATTTTATGTTTGAAATAGATAATAAAGGTTTACATTTATATTTGACCATGTAAGTGCAAAGATATTTTACACAAAACAAGCATTAAAGGCATTAAAACACAGGATTTACCTTTCCAAAAAAATGAAACTTGACTGACACAGACAATTATGCCAGGACGTGTAACAACTCGACCATCTCCAGCAAGCTTTGAGATAGACCTTGTAAATACAATTGTGACAACAAGGCAATGGCCTTAGTGTTCCGATTGTTGTAAAACTGAATTTGCAAATTTTTACCTGTCGCAATGTTACAAACAGTATTCAGTTACATCAGCCTAAACCTTGATTTTAAGCCTCTTATTTAAATAAGCATTGTAATTCCCCATTATAACAGGTTCAAATCTTCTTGGTTAGATGTGTCCTACTATTATAAATTACAAAAAAGAAGCTAAACATCAGGTCAAAAAAGTCAATATTTCGGATCTTAAGTCATATATTTTTTTCGCACATGCCTCCCCCAAAAAACTCATTTCCGGTTCGTCTACCCATGAAGCAGCTAGATCTTACTCTTTTTATTCATCTTTAAATTAAAGATACAGTACGGTTATAAAATATAACGAATTGTACTACAAGTCAAACTCAGACACAACATTTATGCAAAAAACGAAAGTAGAGTTCTTGTTATTGGCAATGTTAAACTGAGCAGAAAAAGTTTAAATTAACATGATTGACAGGAATCACTTCGCCAAAAAAATACATACCAAAATTTGTAAGGTCCGGACATTTCCATGAAATTCCGTCTATTAAGATGTATTAGAGTACGAGCTGAATTCGGAACCTTACTTGTTTTTTCATCTTTTAGGGAATCATGTGCAATCAGGGGTTCACAAATAGTGATACACAGATTAACACGCTGAATAATCATGATATAATAGTTAAAAATAACTCTGAACATTTATTAAGAAACTGAAAGTAAATTTTCCGAAAGTCAAACGTAGCCGACTAATTTTTCACTGGACATTGTGACCGACGAAAACAAAAGTCAAAATGGAAATATTCCGAACATGTCCGACTGTCCAACGGACATTTACATTGTCTGGTATTTAGATGTGTCTCCATCAATCTCCGTCAAAGGAACCACCTATTGTTTATAAATGCATTGCAGTGGACAATGTCACATGCATGTATGTTACTTTGTGTTTTTGTCGGTTACTTACCGTTATAAATCTTTCCTAGAAATGCACCAGATCGCACCATTTATATAAGTATTTGTAAAATTTCCCCCTACCCCTTCTCAAACCAGCCCCTTCCGCCTCCTCAAAGACATACGGTACCTATGAACCTGCAGTGGGGAAGCGGCAGGCATATACACTGATCTAGGGGACTTGAGAAAGCTGATGATTATAACAATTCCGTTGAGACTGTAGAAAATTATCATGGGCTTAAAACTAGCAATAAACCTTCATGGGCTCTTGGTCTACTATTGCTGCAGATTTTGCATGGAGACCCCCCCCCCCCCCTTCCATAATGAGAATTGAATAAACATGGCATTTTATAATACATTAACAATTTAAGTATTAGGGTAAAAATTTACTTCTGTCTTGCAGGGATTCTCGCCGTTCCGAAGCTTTCTCCCGACTGAAACCATACTGTGTTCAGCTGACTAGAGAACATACTCGAGAAAACATTGCAGAGTTATTCAATGCGCTGCAGGCTGTGGACAATGTTTTCCTTCAAGACCTCCAGGAATATGTGATCTTTCCACTGAGGATAATTTTAAAACAACCAAAGAAATGGTATTATAAGTTAAACGTTCTCTTTAATCCTTTTATTGATTCTTCCATTGCACTCGCTGTTTTGGAAATAAATTTATATAACAACAATAATATTCCTTGGGCGTATAACAGTAACATTAGTGTGTTTTTTTAAATCAATAATGATTCAAGAAAATGGAGCTGAACTTGAACCCCCTGAGTCAGAGCTGGAAATGCTACACTTCTTTATAAATATATTGAGTTAATTTGATGTGATGTTTTGTGATGAACCATTCATTTCCTTTGGCCCTTCACCATTAATCTTCAGGCCTCGACATTAAATGACAACATTTGTATTCTAGTTCACAAGATCTGTACCTGGACCTGTACACGTGTATGGAGTATGTGTTGGGCCACACTCGCATCACCAGATGGGATTTGTTCCAGGACATATTTAACACAGCCACAACAATGCTCTCGTGTCCCACAGACCAGAGCAAAGGTATTACATGGTTTACAACCAGGCTTTATTCTTTCGGTCTGTTTCATGTTTCATGATATTGTCCAATTACTCCGTAAAAATCTTATTTTCTTTATCTACATGTAATATAAATAATGGATAGCAAGTTAATAGCCTGAAAGTCTGAATCAACAAACTTTTTATGGTAAATACCAGGGGTTCCATTAAGAATTTAAAACTGGAAGTAAGAATTTCCTGACATTCAATTTTGGAAGTTTTTCACTGAAATGTGGAAGTTTAAGTATCCAGAATACAATATCTTTTTCAACCATTTTTCAACAAGTATATCAAAAATCAAATAATTTGCAACCTTAACTTGCCAAATTCACACACTTACGGTATATTATAAAAATTTGTTTTACCTAAAACAGTTAAACTGATTAAAATTGTGAACACAAAAGCAATATTGACATAAGGTTTTGATATTTTGAACTTCCAAGCATTCAGCTTTGGAAGTTTTCTTCAAACTTATGGATGGAAGTATTTGTACTTCCAAAGGTTCAATTTTGGAAGTTTTAACCCATTTCTAGGGAGTAATATACTTCCAAACTTCCTTTAACGGAAGCCCTGAAATACGGTTTGTTATATACTTATATATTAAGACAGGCTATAACCTTTCAATAATAATAATGTAAAGTACATAATTAAAGTTTGTTCAAGAAGATTGAAATTTTCAATTCATGACAGAAGCCAGCTGACAGCTCTATAATGTATAAGATATAAGATTTGACTCTATTTTCCAGTTGCTAAACTAAGTGAGGAGCTAAAGCTTGCAATTATACAGACATTGAGGACTTTGGTGAAAAACTCTGAATGCAGGTAAGAGTAGACAAATCTAGCCAGTATATGAGCTGAACTGGTCTTATATCTGATGATCCTGTACCTAGCCAGACCATGACCAAGCCAGACTATGAGCTGAACTGGCCTTATATCTTATGATCCTGTACCCAGCCAGACTATGAGCTGAACTGGCCTTATATCTGATGATCCTGTACCTAGCCAGTCTATGAGCTGAACTGACCTTATATCTGATGATCCTGTACCGAGCCAGGCTATGAGCTGAACTGACCTTATAATTGATGATTCTGTACCTAGCCAGACTATGAGCTGAACTGGCCTTATAACTTATGATCCTGTACCCAGCCAGACTATGAGCTGAACTGGCCTTATATCTGATGATCCTGTACCTAGCCAGTCTATGAGCTGAACTGACCTTATATCTGATGATCCTGTACCGAGCCAGGCTATGAGCTGAACTGACCTTATAATTGATGATCCTGTACCTAGCCAGACTATGAGCTGAACTGACCTTATATCTGATGATCCTGTACCTAGCCAGTCTATGAGCTGAACTGACCTTATATCTGATGATCCTGTACCGAGCCAGGCTATGAGCTGAACTGACCTTATATCTGTTGACCCTGTACCTAGCCAGACTATGAGCTGAACTGACCTTATATCTGTTGACCCTGTACCTAGCCAGTCTATGAGCTGAACTGACCTTATATCTGATGATCCTGTACCGAGCCAGGCTATGAGCTGAACTGACCTTATAATTGATGATTCTGTACCTAGCCAGACTATGAGCTGAACTGACCTTATATCTGATGATCCTGTACCTAGCCAGACTATGAGCTGAACTGACCTTATATCTGATGATCCTGTACCGAGCCAGGCTATGAGCTGAACTGACCTTATAACTGATGATTCTGTATCTAGCCAGTCTATGAGCTGAACTGACCTTATATCTGATGATCCTGTACTGAGCCAGGCTATGAGCTGAACTGACCTTATATCTGATGATTCTGTACCTAGCCAGTCTATGAGCTGAACTGACCTTATATCTGATGATCCTGTACCGAGCCAGACTATGAGCTGAACTGACCTTATATCTGATGATCCTGTACCGAGCCAGTCTATGAGCTGAACTGACCTTATATCTGATGATCCTGTACCTAGCCAGACTATGAGCTGAACTGACCTTATAACTGATGATTCTGTACCTAGCCAGTCTATGAGCTGAACTGACCTTATATCTGATGATCCTGTACCTAGCCAGACTATGAGCTGAACTGACCTTATATCTGATGATTCTGTACCTAGCCAGTCTATGAGCTGAACTGACCTTATATCTGATGATCCTGTACCTAGCCAGTCTATGAGCTGAACTGACCTTATATCTGATGATCCTGTACCGAGCCAGACTATGAGCTGAACTGACCTTATATCTGATGATCCTGTACCGAGCCAGTCTATGAGCTGAACTGACCTTATAACTGATGATTCTGTACCTAGCCAGTCTATGAGCTGAACTGACCTTATATCTGATGATTCTGTACCTAGCAAGACTATGAGCTGAACTGACCTTATATCTGATGATCCTGTACCGAGCCAGTCTATGAGCTGAACTGACCTTATAACTGATGATCCTGTACCTAGCCAGTCTATGAGCTGAACTGGCCTTATTTCCGATGACCCTGTACCTAGCCAGGCTATGAGCTGAACTGACCTTATATCTGATGATCCTGTACCGAGCCAGGCTATGAGCTGAACTGACCTTATATCTGATGATCCTGTACCTAGTCAGACTATGAGCTGAACTGACCTTATAACTGATGATCCTGTACCGAGCCAGACTATGAGCTGAACTGACCTTATAACTGATGATCCTGTACCTAGCCAGTCTATGAGCTGAACTGGCCTTATTTCTGATGACCCTGTACCTAGCCAGACTATGAGCTGAACTGACCTTATATCTGATGATCCTGTACCGAGCCAGGCTATGAGCTGAACTGACCTTATATCTGATGATCCTGTACCTAGTCAGACTATGAGCTGAACTGACCTTATAACTGATGATCCTGTACCTAGCCAGACTATGAGCTGAACTGACCTTATATCTGATGATTCTGTACCTAGCCAGACTATGAGCTGAGCTGACCTTATATCTGATGATTCTGTACCTAGCCAGACTATGAGCTGAACTGACCTTATATCTTATGATCCTGTACCTAGCCAGACTATGAGCTGAACTGACCTTATATCTGATGATCCTGTACCTAGCCAGACTATGAGCTGAACTGACCTTATATCTTATGATCCTGTACCTAGCCAGACTATGAGCAGAACTGGCCTTATATCTGATGATCCTGTACCTAGTCAGACTATGAGCTGAACTGGCCTTATAACTGATGATTCTGTACCTAGCCAGACTAGCAGCTGAACTGACCTTATATCTGATGATCCTGTACCTAGCCAGTCTATGAGCTGAACTGGCCTTATATCTGATGATTCTGTTCCTAGCCAGACTATGAGCTGAACTGGCCTTATATCTTATGATCCTGTACCTAGCCAGACTATGAGCTGAACTGACCTTATATCTGATGATTCTGTACCTAGCCAGTCTATGAGCTGAACTGACCTTATATCTGATGATTCTGTACCTAGCCAGTCTATGAGCTGAACTGACCTTATATCTGATGATCCTGTACCTAGCCAGACTATGAGCTGAACTGACCTTATATCTGTTGACCCTGTACCTAGCCAGACTATGAGCTGAACTGACCTTATATCTGATGATCCTGTACCTAGCCAGACTATGAGCTGAACTGGCCTTATATCTGATGATCCTGTACCTAGCCAGACTATGAGCTGAACTGACCTTATATCTGATGATTCTGTACCTAGCCAGTCTATGAGCTGAACTGACCTTATATCTGATGATTCTGTACCTAGCCAGTCTATGAGCTGAACTGACCTTATATCTGATGATCCTGTACCTAGCCAGACTATGAGCTGAACTGACCTTATATCTGTTGACCCTGTACCTAGCCAGACTATGAGCTGAACTGACCTTATATCTGATGATCCTGTACCTAGCCAGACTATGAGCTGAACTGGCCTTATATCTGATGACCCTGTACCTAGCCAGACTATGAGCTGAACTGACCTTATATCTGATGATCCTGTACCTAGCCAGACTATGAGCTGAACTGGCCTTATATCTGATGATCCTGTACCTAGCCAGACTATGAGCTGAACTGGCCTTATATCTGATGACCATGTACCTAGCAAGACTATGAGCTGAACTGACCTTATATCTGATGATCCTGTACCTAGCCAGTCTATGAGCTGAACTGGCCTTATATCTGATGATTCTGTACCTAGCCAGTCTATGAGCTGAACTGGCCTTATATCTGATGATCCTGTACCTAGCCAGACTATGAGCTGAACTGGCCTTATATCTGATGATTCTGTACCTAGCCAGTCTATGAGCTGAACTGGCCTTATATCTGATGATTCTGTACCTAGCCAGACTATGAGCTGAACTGGCCTTATATCTGATGATCCTGTACCTAGTCAGACTATGAGCTGAACTGGCCTTATATCTGATGATTCTGTACCTAGCCAGACTATGAGCTGAACTGGCCTTATATCTGATGATCCTGTACCTAGTCAGACTATGAGCTGAACTGACCTTATATCTGATGACCCTGTACCTAGCCAGACTATGAGCTGAACTGACCTTATATATGATGATCCTGTACCTAGCTAGACTATGAGCTGAACTGACCTTATTTACTGATTATTCCTTTCTCCTGCTTGCCCTTGTCCAGAATAACTGGCCTCAACAATAATTTTATACTGAATGAAAATTGGGACATGATAAAAAAAAATAAGAAAGCAGTGCTGGAACTGAAAAAGCTGTATGTATGCTTTGTTAATTAAAAATCAATAGAATACAGCTTCTTATCTGACCCATGTTTTTATTAGAATTTAAATTAATTTTTCAGCCAATTCTCTAAAGGTCAAAGACATGTTTTAACTTTACATTACATGTTAGTCGCAGATTTAAAATCTTTTTACACAGTAGAAATGAATTGGTTAAAGGGATGTGTGATATTTTACTAAAGTAAATTATTAATTACAGTGTTGTCCAGCAGTTATATACTCTACTGTGCTTGCCACTATTGGGACATTCTGTTTCCCTTCTACTCAACATAGCGGAGATAGAGAGGGCAAGAAATCTGCGCATACTGGCAATGGAATGTCTCCTGGACTTCAGTCAGGCAGACACCAAATGTAAGGGACCTTCATCTAGGCTCAGTCATCGAAATTCGTCTTTTGGATCATCAAGCCCAAATTCATATACTGCTGCTTGGCAATACATTTTTGAACAAGCCCTGCTGTATAAAACCCAGAATATGAGCAAGCCAGGAAAGCATTTTACCAGTGCAGGACTTGCGGGCTTGTGCTTAATTCAACCACTGTAGGCTGCAAAAAATTTAAATGAACCCACTGTACAATATCATCTGGGCTGTGGGAACAGTCCCACCTTAATATTATGCAAGACAAAGAATTTTGTCACCTGTTTAATCTGACTTGGAATCCTTGAATGTCTCCTGGACTCTCGCCAGGCAGATTTGAAATTTAGGTTCACATAGTCAATTTCTAAGGAATGTGTAGAGGAATGCATATAATAATAGCTTTCCATTTTGGCATGTGTTACTTTCAGGTGCTTTATTACCCGGGCTAAATTATTACAGAAGCATCTGCAGATTTAAGATTGAAAAATTGATAAATTATGACTTTTTGGCTTTGGAAAGGGGTATGATACTTTTATTATGCAAGTAACATAAATATTTCTCATCAAACTTCACTCATAATTCTGCCTAGACATGTCTTTGGGTAATGAACAAGGTGTCCCCGCAAAACAGTTTAAACTACCTGAAATTATAGAAGGTATTAGTACAGTCTTGTATGCACCCCAGCAAACTGAATGTATTTCTGTTCACTTATGTTTTTAGTAAGCCAGTGTATGAAGGCAGACATAGGGAACATGTACGCATCATTCCTACCGGGGATATCTGTGACCCTGTGTAAGATTATCACTGGGGACACAAAGCAAGGATACGCTGTAACAGCAGTAAGTTATTATGACTTTAAACTGTTCTGTATGTCGGTTTTGAGATAATTGAGTCTATTATGTAGTAATTAAATCAATGAAACTTAAATTAGAAAAATGGCTGAAGTTAATTTCTTAAGCGGTTTATAAATACCAGCACATGGTAGCACATTTGTAATTAAAGATGTGTAGGATACATGTTATAATATTGAAATACATTCCTATATGCTTAGTATGAGCCCGAAATTTGTTTTTTCTTCTGTCTCTAACCATAGTGCAATAATAATAAAATTGCCACCAGTACTGGTTTCTATTCAGAAAAGTGACTTGAGCATGATTTTATTATTATCTATCAACTTTCGACACAATAAGGCTAAAATAAACTTAACTAAAAGATAAAGACGAAGAGGTTTGATAGTTAATGTTGAGTTCTTCTCAAAAGTGTATAATTTCAAACTTAAATGCATTTCTCTTGCTGTTTATTTTGCAGAAGGCGATCTATGTGTGGATGCGGATCATAAGCCTTGTATTGGATGATAAACTGCTGGAACTCTACTGCCAAAAACAGGCCAAGAAATCACAGGACCAGAGTGAGTACAATTTCATAGTCTTGTTGTTATCCTATGACACTAAGTCAAATACCATTCAATATAATTAATTGAAACTGGTTAAGACAAAATGTAGGGTGCATAGTAAACCCTATAAATTCCGACCTTAGAAGAAGTCATGACCCTTGTTTGGTGGGTGAAGACCCTCCCAGTTTTGCAATAGCGTTTGGTCTAGAGTGCACCTGTGAGCTCTTCTGTTGGTGTTTTTTTAGCCTTCATGTCCTCGATAGCGTGACAGTTCTTGTAGCGCCAGTGGTTAATCCTAAAAACAGGATTGAGAACCTTTATCTTAAAATAATTGTACTGTTGAAAAGATTGTACTTTGCTATGACATTTACATCAAAAAATGTTGGAAGTACTTTGAACTAAATATACTAGTAGATGACTTTGGAAACCTTTTCAAAAGGAAACTAAGACCCTTGACCCTGCTTTGGGCATGAATACCTCTTCATCATACCACCCAGATATTTGTTTGGATTGACAAGCATTTAGTATTTGAATGTGTTGATTTAAATAACTCGTAAGTGTCACGAGATATGCCCCATGGTCAACTGAGTGAAACTAACAAGCATCTTGAAGAGGTCTTGTTTAGAACCTCTCATGAAGTTTTGCAGTAAACCTTTTCTCGATAAGTGTTGAAAGAAAGACATAGATGATAACCTGCTGGTCGACCATTTCCTGGACATATTTCTTGAGATAAGCCTGTTTAAGTTACAGGCCACGTTGGTTATTAATGAGATCATGTTGGGGACCACTGGTGAAACAGGTTTGTATTCAAGTGGCACCAAAATAACACTCCATGTTTGTTAAGGTTTAAACAAATAAAACGTATGACATATGCAAAGTTTGGAATTTGTCCAAATGCAAATACAGAAAATATGGTCAGGGGTAGTCCAAAACGAACTGATTATAAAGCTTTTAATATATTTCAATATTAATAAATTTCAGAAGATCTGGATGATCGCCTAGCCGGCCTGATAGTGACACGAGACAGCACCTGGCTGTCCACTACGAGCAGTAATCTGTGTGTACTGGTGAAACAGGTGACCAACGTGAGGGCCCACTGTAACTGGAGGGTGAGACTGGGACTGGTTGAGTGTGCCGAGCATCTGCTGCTGCATTGTAACAAGTAGGCAGGAATTTTGTGTATCTTTTGTTTTTGTAGTTAAGGCTATCACTCAGCTTGAGGGGAATTTATATGACGTGAATGGGAGCTTTGCTTGGTATGGTCAATTGTTGGTAGTTGTTTATACGAGGTGATCAGACATAACCATTTGTAAACATAATTGGATACTTTTACTTATGAACAAGATATAATCTCTTCAATTGAATAGTTGACAACAAGCTATACATGTGTTATTTTGGATTGGGATAGTCCAAAGAGGATTGCCTCAGCTTATAAGAAATAATAATCAAAAGAATAGGTGAATTTATAAGTATGAATGTTTTTTGTGTCATAAATAATAAAATGATACATTTCTGGAGTTGAGTGACAGCAAAATTCAGAAAAGAAATGTGTGTTATCGCAGCAAAATTTGGAGAAAGAACGACCACACAATGATTATAAGAAAAGCCATCTTCAGTGTACCAATATATATATATATTTATTTGTATTATTTTTTTTTATTATCACTTCAGCTCCCTGAAAGAGTGTGTTCCCCATTTTCTTGAGATACTGGTTAGCCTTATTGGTGACGACTACGCCAAAGTGTCGGAGGGTAGCCGGCATGCTCTGGAGTTATTTTCTAGCAGTCAGGCAGTTGACCAGCAACATAGATTAACAGAGATACTGGAAGAAAATCTGCACAAGCTTGCGACATCTCTCCCTAGAAGGATACAGACTGCCGGTTTGTCAATATAGTTCATGATCTGTCTAACCCAAAAGCAAAATCTGGTCATTATCAAGTGGCTGAGTCTAAAAAAAGTAACCCCCCCCCCCCCCCCCACACACACACAATTTTTTTTTTATCTTGCTTGTGAAAAATGAGTTTTTGGTCTAGAAAAAACTGCAGGAATGTCTGTGTTAAGAATGAACAGGTAGTAAGATCTAGGTTAGGTTATTTCAATCATTAAAATTAGAATATGGATAAACGAGTCTTGATTCCATGTACGTTTGGCTTGAAAAATTAATTATCAGGGCCCAAAAATCTCCAAAAAAAAGAAGAAAAAATGACCATGCTTAATTGTATGACTAAGCTTATCTGTGTTTTTTTTCAATTAGCTAAAAAATGTAACTTAACTTAGTTTTACACAAAAAAGGGTTATCTTAAACATAATTTCCTTTAAAAGTCTTAAAACTCATAAAAGGAAAATATTACACATGTATTTCATATTATATCAAAAACAGCATGTTGAGCTTGAAACTTTTATAAGGAAGTAAGTTTGTAAGAGATTTGGACCCATCTGTTAGAAGCTTAAATTTTAAACTAGGCCGTCGTTTGTTTTATGTATATGCCTTCATGAGGGATTGTTCAAATATCTACTATTATGGTCAGGTAGTGCACAATAGGCACATACGTCTGTCTTAACTAGGATCAGCATGCAGGATATGATTTTTAAAGCACTGGCCATTCAGGCCAGTGGAATTATCTATTTTTTGAAAGAAATTCTTAAGGCGCATACAGATATTTTAGTACAAAACGCCAGAAAAGGCAAGCCCACGGGTGATGGAACTATAATTCTTATAGGCCGAGAAGAGATTTTATAAGCTTCAGGCTGCTGTGTTTTGCATAGAATCCAAACTGTCTAATGAATTCTCCTGACAATTTTTCTGGAGTGAATAGAAACACTAAATGTTAAGTGAATGCTTATTTTGTTTTATATTTCAGAGGAAGAAGACAAGTTGGCATTGCTGAATATGTTGATTGGGTATATCAGTATTCTCGGTAAGTCTAGAAAAAGCAATCTCCTAGCATTAATGAAAAATAACCTGGTTATAAATTGGTGAAAACAGGCAGTCATTGTTGTCTTTAATTTAATGTTGTTAACCTGTTATTTCTGTGTCATAAAAACAACAGATTTTATTTGATCTTCATGAAACTTTTTCAGGTCATTTGTCAGCATGACATTTTAGACCTATTTGAATATGGATCATTAGGTCCAAAACTAGTTCACTAGGTCTTACATTATCATAAAATTGTGTGAAAAAGTTTCTAATTCCTTTATCAAACTCATCTGTGTTCATTCAATCTTCAAGAAACTCCTCAAAATATTTCTCAGCATGATTTTGAGGACCAGTATGAAAATAGGTCATCTTGTGTCCTAAACTAGGTCAGACCAGTGTGAAAGACCAGTGTGAACAGCAGCATTTATTTTTTTCTCCATAAACATATATCCTGCTGTAAAAAAGCGCATAAGTCAAAATAAAACTCTGACTTAATTGCAGTCTCTGCATTTACACTTGTATTGTAATATGGTTTTATTTAACTGGTAAAAACTAATAAATCTAATTATTTACAATGGGCATAATAACAAACAAAACCATTAACATTTTATAATCTTTATTGAAAGAAAAGATTAATTAACAAGACATTATTTATAAGCACTGAAGTTATGTCATCTTTGAAACTACTCATTCTAGCTTGACTACACAGAAAATACATAAAACATGGTATAAGAAGCTGAAATTTCTCAAAATTTTAAGGTTAAGCCACTTCCCATTTTTTGTTGAAGAAGCCCCATATCTACATGTTTTTTAACCTCTATTTCACAAGGTAACAAGGTGAAGAACCTTCTCCTGTCTTTGCCACACCTGAAGAAACTTTCCCTGGCACTCGTACAGATACTAGAGATGGAGTGTTCCGATGTGAAGATCGTTGAAGAAAGGACAACAATAACTGGCCATGGTATACAATTAATATAAAAATGTGGAGGTTTGTCCTATGGTAGTTGTTATCACACATATTAATACACGGACTAAAAAAATGATAGGGTCAGCGCCTATTTAGTAGGTAGTGTCGGGTAATCTGAACCGAATGCTGAACCGAATGTAATTTTTATTAAAGCCTAGTTGATGAATTATCTCGACCAATATTGTATTTGGGGCACTTGAGTTTAAATCTGGCATTATAATCCAATTTTGTTCCTTGTTTCATGCGTGGTTTTCTGATTGAAAGTTCCATGTATTCCTTGAAATATACATGACAATCTTGATATTTTTAGCAAATATAACATCAGTGGAATACACATGACTTTTTATTTGTTACTCTTTTTGACCTGCTCTTTCTGAGGGCTATTCCATAATAATAATTGCCTTCCCCCATGGGTTAAATAATGGAATAGTTCTGATGGGTTTGTTTAAATACATCACTGTTTCAGTATCTTGGAGGAATATCTTACTTTTAATTTTTTAACAGGCAGCAGTGCGATACCAAGCAGCAATGTCACATCATGTGGAATAGTGCCCCCGAAGAAATACTTCAAAAGGTTCACCAACGAGCGTATATTTGACCGTGTTCGAGGGGTGTGTCAGTTGCTAGGTTACCATGGTGATGTGCACCTGCTGGTTGACCATTTCCTGGACATATTTCATGAGACAAGCCTGTTTAAATTACAGGCCACGTTGGTCATTAATGAGATCATGTTGGGGACCACTGGTGAAACAGGTTTGTAATAAAGTGGCATTCTCTTTGTTGGTATTAAGGAGGCATTATTCTCGATCCGTGCCTGTTTAACTTGTTTAAAGGGACTAGACTCCAGATGATACAATTGAAAGAAAAACAGAAAATTGTCAAAAATGTACATAAAATTGATATTGTATGCAACAGATTGAATCTTACTTACTGATTTATCTCATCACTAACTATACATGTATTTTTTGCGCGTTTTTCCAATATGAAATTTACTGGTTTTGTCTACCACATAAATCCAAGTAACCTTAAAAATAGCGTCGGTACACGTATCTGTACTAATCACTTGACTTTCACATGCTTAATATGCACACCATAAACTTGGAAACTGTTATATGCTATTTTTAAACAGGTAAACTCAGCTAAGACAGTGACAAAATACTATTTTTATCATGTAAAGTGATGTATTATCGGCCTTGTACATGCTTGTATTGACAATCCATTGTTTGTTCCGAGAAAATGCTGTATTTGCAGATTTTGGGACAATCTGGTGTCCAGTCCCTTTAAAGGATCAGTAGTTTGTCCTCCTAGTCAAATTTGTTAACTTCACATTTTTGTCTGCCCACCATCACAAACATCAGAATTAGATTTTCAGTTAAACCAGCCTTATATATCTTGATTTCAAGACTTTTTTTAAGGGAAACAAACCCTGGCTATGAAAAATAAAAAATTTGATTATGGTAAGCTGGGCTTACATTTAAATTGTGCTGGGCTTGCAGGCTTGAGCTATTATCAATGCCCTTAAATTAGAAAGGCTACAGGTTTTAGAAGTGCCAGCCCATTTACTGTCACAATATATTACAATATATCCTGAATATCTTTTTTCAGCTTACACAAATAATACGAAGAATGGAAGAAAATGGCAGAACCACAGCAAAGATGAGCTATGTACTGTTGTCAGGTAGTCCTTTTCTAAATTGTTGGTTTTTCAAAGCTGGAGAAAACAATAGTGATATACAAATATTAACATTGAACTTTTTAACACAATAATAAAAGTCAGGACATGCACATTGTCCCATTGCATTATTATTAAAAGCTCCTTAATCAACAGTAAAAAGTTGAAATATGTCTTAGATTAACAAGTCTTATTCTGGGGCTTGGCATGAAATATTTTCAACAAATATTTATTGTGCTAACTTTGATTACTGTTTATGTTATGTATGAAAGGAATATTAAAATGATATTATTAAACAGATTTGTCCAGATTCTGTCCTGCATAACACTGATAATACAAATGTACAATTTGAAATTCTTAAATTAATGCCTCACAATGTATTAGGTCGCTTAACCTGACTCAAAAAATGGGAAATGTATTCACAAACATGTATACTTATGATGACATGTTAATGGGTTAGATAAAAAAGCAATTTATAGTTAAATCTGTTTTATTGCAGAATGCTTGTTGACGAATATTTGAATCCTGCAAACTTCGACCTTGTCACATCATTGACTACAAATACGGGGGCGAGAGTTCAGACGCTTGATCAGCAGCTGAGGTCTTTGGCTATTACTTTACCCTCCCCAGTACAGGAAAATACTGCAGCAAAAATGAACAGAAATATCCTTCAGATATCTCTATTTCTAGAGGGATTTGGCAACTTTGCAAAAGTGAGTGTATCAAACTTTTGATTCTATATGTATCATGCATGTTGTTTATTAAAGCTGCACTTTCACAGATTGACCATTTTGACAACTTTTGGTACTTTTTGTCTTAGAATGGGCCAAGTGGTGTGTAAATGTCTGAAAACCAGTGATACAAGACGTCTTACAAATGATCAGATCTAGTTTTTTAATTTATGTTAAAAAATTGATATTTATATCTAAAGTGTTACAAACGCTATAAGAAAAATGAGTTTATGGGCAGATCTCAAACAATTGAGATCTGTTGTATTGTGAAACATCTGATACGACTAAATTGAAGGCAATGCTACCAAAATCAGCTGATTCCAAGACAAACACTTTGTCAAAGTCAAAACTGTCAATCTGTGAGAGTGCAGCTTTTAGGCCATGCCAGATTTTGGGTATGTTAAGTGTCATTTGGCTGGTAGGGTAGGCTACAATTATAAATAATTGCATTTAAATATGAAACAAGTTAAGTACCATTTCCAGGAAATTATAAATTTATTTGCTATAAAAATTGTATCAACCCACATTTAACTTTGTTTTAAATGGTTACATTTAAACTGTGGTCTGTTTCAATAAAGGTTTTTGTCTTAAATTGAAGTTATCGTAGAGCCATATTTTCATTATTTTTGCTACATAATTTTTTAATGAATTTTAAGCCCATATAAAATAAACACAAAATTGAGGAAATACAAAAGTCAGTGTGTTGTCTTTTGTCACATTAGTACAGATTTAATTTTTGTAGAAGTTTCGACTAAATTCTGGATTTCTTTTTCAAGAGCCTGTTCGATAAATTAAACAGATATTAAAGCTGCACTCTTACTTTAAAATAAGATTTACCATTGCATATACCAATCATGTATTTTATCTTCATTTTCAGCTATATTGTTACAATCTTGTTATCAGTAATTCATATGTTCAATAAATTTATGCATTATTTAGTAAGTAGTTAAAGGTTTATCTCTCATAGTTTATGTTTGTAATACATGTGTATGTATTGATTTAAATAAGAGTGTCACTTTAAATTTAAGAAACATTAGGGCACTTAAACAATTAAGCTCAATAATCCACATCTCACATACAGATACTAAAGACGAGTTTTGAACCCCACCTGATGTCAGTGCTGTATCCAACGTTGGAGAAACTTGGAGATGAGACAGCATACATCAGCAACACAGCTTTCATTGCCCTATGGGACATCTGCCATGCCTGTAGATACAGGTGGGTCATGTTTGGTTTAATGTGAGTTTAACCTCGTCTCCTTTATGCCCCCAAGGAAAGCAGATATAGTATTCTCATGGACAATCTGGGTGCGTCCTTCCATTACTATTTTGTCTATGCTGTAACTTTCGTTTTTAGCTCGACTATTCGAAGAATAAGGAGAGCTATCCTAGTCACCCGAGCGTCTGCGTCAGTGTCGGCGTCAGGCGTAACCACTTATGTTAAAGTTTGCGTACCACCTCAAATATTTTCAAAGTCCATTGACATATGGCTTTGAAACTTTGCACACTTCTTCACCATCATGCCCCCAACCTGTACAAAGGAGGAGGTAACTCTATCAAGCATTTTGACAAAATTATGCCTCTTTTTCTACTTAGAATTTATGTTAAAGTTTGTGAACCACCTCAAATATTTTCAAACTCCATTGACATATGGCTTTGAAACTTTGCACACTTGTTTACCATCCATACGCTGAAAAGCGGCGGAATAGTCGAGCACGCTGTCTCTGTGACAGCTCTTGTTTCATTAGACTTTCAATCAATATTATCAAAAATGTACAGTAGCACGGAAGGTGTTTTGCGCACAACATTTATGCTCACACCGTTGAGAGGTCGATTGGCTATCTCTGCAACAACACCATATTTGGGGCATTTTCATGTTTCTTTCACAGCTTGTTTTAAAAAAACAACGGTGATGGAAATGCCAATGACTACTTTCAGATCCATAGATGAGCTTATCAGAGAGAACGCTGACTACTTGATGAACTCTATCTCCTTACGCCTACGACACTTGGACAGAAACAGACGATGTCCCTTGGTCTTGAAAGTCATGTTGCAGTATAGCAGTGCAGAGTTACTGCCCCTGATTGATGATACGGTACAGGAGGTAAAAACTTGAGGAAGTTCTCTGTTTACAGTAATGAAAGTCAGGATATTGCCATAGAAATTGTTAAAGGAACTATTTCATGGTTTGTAATTTTTATAACGAAGTAAAGTGTGGTAAATCATTAGGAGTGTTAAAACTAAGATACTGCTGGCTGGAACCCTTCAACAAATGTTGATTTATGCTCAAATATAGACATTGAAGTCCACAATTTTGAAAAGTGTTAGCAACACCAAAGGCTATAACGTGATTGGTTGATTGACATTATCAAATCATGCTACCAATGTGTTCAATAAAAGTTAAAATATCCATCAGCTTATGTATTAGTCCTTAGAAATGGTATCAGTTTTCTATTTTTTTTATTGACTGTATTGGCATGGGTTTGCTCCCCACCACTACCAGTATTGTTTTTTTATACTTCAATTGTATTTTTTCTGCAATTTCGGTATCAAAGAATAAAGTAATAGTAATATAAGTCTCCAGATGGATTACTGTGAAAACTCATTTTGGGTGCAAAAAACATGAGCGAGTTCCTTTTAATATTCTCAACCGTAATGGAATAAGAGTTTAAAACGTAATTAATAATTGCCAATTTCAAATCTGAATTTGAAAAACTTTAAATCCGACATATTTGTATGGTAAAATGTTATTGATACATTTTATTTCAGATTCTTGATTCCCTGGATGACAACTATGCTGAAGAAGCTGCATTGTTTATGGGAGTTTTGAATGAGCTAGCAAAGGCAGTGGTTAGATGGTATCCTGAGAAGTCTGACCGTGGGAAAAGCAAAGCTGGTATAACAGGTGTTTCTGCTAATGGTAGAACTGCTGAGAATGATGCTAATGGTGAAAGGAAAGGTGCCACTAAAGGTTGCAGTGAATGTGGTGTAGTGTTAAATTTAAATGGAGAATTGACTGATACCTCTACTGATTATTTGACTGAAGCACAAAAGTCTCAAAACGAGTTTGGTGAAAGTGATGCACAGAATGATTTAAAACCTGAACAAGATAAAATTGATCGCCCAATACTAAAAGATGGTAAGCCAGTTGGTTGTAAGAAGTGCCATGTGGATAATATTTCAAAAGACATTCAGAAATCCAGTTGCTCGTGTAATAGTAATTCTGATGGTTTGAAAACAACGGTTGAAGTCTCATCTGTTGAGTACTTGGATGAGGACGATGAAATTGTCCATGGTCAGTTTGATGATGCCGAAATGACAAATTTCAACTTTCAAACCTCTGGTAATGATAAGGTTTCCAAGAAAAGAGTTCTCAATGGACCAGTTAATTGTGTAGACTGCCAGAAAACTCTGCCTACAAAATTGTGTGCCATGTGTTCAAAAGAAGAATTTAAAACTGACTATGTTGAAATAGAAGAAAAAAAGAAGAGCAAATCTGTTCAGAATCACATTGAAAATACTGGCAGTGCCCAAGTACATTGTGAAAAAGTCATGTGTGCATCTTGTAAATTTAAATCTAAAAGACCAGATTTGATTGGTCAGGACACTTCAGGAAGTGATGTCATTAATAAGAAGATTGAAGAACTTGCAGAGTTCTTTTCTAATCTCCTAAAGCTAGAAAAAGAAGCACTAGGGGAGATAACTGAAGAAGAATTGAATAATTTTAAGTAAGTTATTGAAAAGAATACTGTTTTTAAAATGGTAAACATATCAATCTGTTCACAGCAAAGTGAATATAAATCTTGGTCGGGATTGTACTTTCTGGTAATATTTGAAAAAGATATTGTATCACGAGTACAAAATTGTTTTTCCTGAGAAAACACTGAACAAAATTTACTAACATGATTAATCAGAAATAGATATTTCTTTTTCACAAAAATGATTGAGTATTGTTATAGCCATGGTGTTGTCTTCACAGTTCTTGTCTTAGTGTAAGCTTTACAGTTCGCTAGTATATCTTCATGGTTTAGAATTTGTTAATAATTTAGACCTTTTTATGTATAGCAAGCAACTTGTTTTAAGGTTTTCCTCTTTGAATTACAAAACGAACAATGCCAATATTTAAATGTTCCATACCGTTTAGTATCCTCAAACAATAACATATAAATTATTATATAATATATTTTATACCCTTTTAAATTTCCAGCCTATTAGCATTTAATGAAGACGAAGTGTAATGATTAAGAACTGCAATTTTAAAGCTTAAGGGACATGTTGTCATAATTTGGTTCCCTGCTGTCTTCGCCAGCTCTGCCTATCTAAATCATTTTATTGTTAATCAAAATGTTATTCTTTCACAGTCCAGACTCGTCTCAGCCAGATTCCACTGATTCCAACATGGATGAGCCGGAGACGAAACCGCCCCTGCCTTCCCATATAAAAGCTGTGAAAGAAGTTATGTTGCGGTGTAAACACATCATCTCATCGAGAAATCCCAGGCTTAGACTACTTGTGTTGGACACAGTCAGCCAGACTTGTGTTGCTTTAAGGAAGCACGAAGGTAAATGTAGCAGTAGTTAACTTTGTCACTGGCATGGAAAGTGTCCGGCTGAGCTTATCAAGGGATCAAATCCAGGATATTTGTTTTCCTCTAGAGAATGTGATGCATTTTGATTGAGACGAATTATTTTTCAGGCGAGATTTTGGATTTTCATTACTTGTTTTTTCCTAAGCAAGACTGCAATAATGACTGATATTATAGATCCATAATTTAATACTCACTAATAATTCAAGACTTATTATATATATACAGACATTGAAATCAGATGTTTGAATTGATAAGCATGATATGTTACACTAACAAATAATCAACAAGTCCTGCTGTATTGAATTTCGTATTCTAGCAAGCCTGTAAAGCAATATACCATTACAGAGCTTGTTTATAGGGACAGCTGACTTTAATTGGAAAGTTGCCAATCATATTTGATAATTGCTAAACAATTATCAACTTACTCTGCCATATTACTTTTCGTATTTCAGCATGCCCAAAAACCATTTTACCAGTGCAGGCCCCAATTTCTCAAAACTTATTAAGCTTAATGGGCTTAAGATGCTTATTTCAATTAGACAAATCACATCCTAAAATGTGATTTTGGTCAATAAAATATGGTTTATTGTGATAACCATAACAGTAGTTCCTATTTAAAGTCTAATAAGTCTTATTGAAGTTGTTATTACGCGAAATTAAGACAAAGAAAAGTACCCGGTAGTGTGATTAGCTTAATCCGATAATAAGAAGCTTAAGAAGTTTCGAGAAACCGGGGCCAGGGCTTGAGGTCTTGTGCTTATTTAGACCACTGAATATTTAGCTGGAAACTTGCCATTCATATTAAATAATTGCTCTTCAAACTTCTTTTGACTGACTTGTTTGGAAAGAAATTGTACATAATAGGACAATATTTCTCATAAATCTGGATTATCAAATTGCCCTCGAGTGCTTTCCTGTTTTAATTGGTTGAGGACCCCGATATTGTTGGTAGTCCAATAGATTTATATGCAATGGTCAAAAATAAGCACAAACCTGCAAACCCTGCTCTGGCAAAATGCTGTCCGGGGCTGCTCAAATTCTGCACTTATATATCAGGGGTTGTTGTTATTTTTTTATTTCAAGCATTTGTGTTAGAATTTGCACTAGTTCATCCAAAATTCTATTTTTGATTATTTATTGTCCAACACTGCATAGAACCCATTGCCATTCTCCTCATTACAAACATGGATGTATAATAACATGGATGTATAATATTGTTTTAATAATTTTTTTTATAAACAACAAGTGTATCAAATGTTTATTTATTATGTGATTTTATTTTGTATGATAGCTACCTCCCTTTCATCACAAAAATAGTTTATACCATTTGAGTTTAGCCAGATTCTGAATACAGCTTTAAAGAGACATATATCCCTTCATGGTCCATTTTGTTTGTAGAAGTCTGGTCTCCAGTTTGAGAGGCCAGGAGACCCTGGCCCTGGTAGGGCTCTAACACACCTATAAACATATTATTATTAAGACCTGTATTTCGATAGAAAGGTATTCATGATTTATTCATGTTATGATTTTACATTGTAGATGAGTTGCTTCCCTTGATTCACAAAGTTTGGCCAGCCTTCAGTCTGTGCTTTGCTGATGAGGAGAAACTGGTCATTATCAAGGTAAGAAATAAACTTGAATACAATATTGTAAGGTCCACCAATTTAAAACATCCTAATCAAATAAAAATATACATAAATTCTCATAACATTCTTATAATAAATATCTTTTTTTAAAGAATTGTTATGACGCTAAAAAGAGGGCATATTAAAAATCACACCACCTGTCCAGTTTTCTGAGTCTGGGCTGTTACGTTTTCATTCAGTGAGGAATTTTAAAATTACTTTGCACATTTGATGTTAGGTACATAAAGGTAATGTGGTGCTTGCAAAACCTATGACCCTATATCAAAGTTCAAGGCACACTTCCACACCTCAAGTTAAACCAATAAGGATATCTGCATAGATGCACAAGGAATATAGAAGGTCGTGTCCGGTCTGTAACTTTGTCATGCAGGGATGGATATTAAAATTACATGGCTCATGTGTTATTTACAACAAAAATGTAACATGTTCAAGACCCAAATCCCTATCTTAAAGGTCATGGCCCTATATACATGTTCATTACAGTGGAATGCTGCATTTATGCAGTATTTTTGGTTATGTGAGGTTTGCAACTTTGTCTTAATTAATTGCACATTCGCGCAGTACATAAAGGCGATTTGTTACATACAAGACCCATGACCCCACTTTAAAGTTAAAGGTCAGACTGGTATGCTGCATATATGTACATCAAGTATAGTTGGTCATTTCCAGGCTGTAACTTGGTCATGCATGGAATGATTTTAGACTGGTTTGGCACATGTGCTCATACATAAAAAATATATGCCACCTGCAAGATCCACTTCACTCCCTCAAAGGTCAAGGCAACACTTTATCATTATGGAATGCTGCACATATGCATATACAGTATTGTTGGTCGTGCCCAGGGTATAACTTTGTCATGCACAGAGTGATTTGTAAATAAATTAGCACATGTGTTTAGTCAATAAAGAGGATGTGTTGCATGCAAGACAAATGATCCTACCTCAATGTTCAGAGTTTAATCATTATAGGATGCTGCATATATACTGTATAGTTGTGTGTTGGGGCTTAACTTTGTCATGCACAGAAGGATATTAAAATAAAATGGCACATGTGTTTCGTGCATCAAGAAGACATGTCTGGTGCAAGCCCTATGTCCCTACCTCTAACTGCATCACTCCACCTCATTTGACGTCATGGGGGACAGCATACGCTTTAAGTTTATGACAGCAGAATGTTGTCAAGAAGACATGTCTGGTGTATGTCACTACCTCTAACTGCATCACTCCACCACATTTGATGTCATGGGGGACAGCATATGCTTAAAGTTTATGACAGCAGAATGTTGTCAAGAAGACATGTCTGGTGTATGTCCCTTCCTCTAACTGCATCACTCCACCACATTTGATGTCATGGGGGACAGCATATGCTTAAAGTTTATGACAGCAGAATGTTGTCAAGAAGACATGTCTGGTGTATGTCCCTACCTCTAACTGCATCACTCCACCACGTTTGACGTCATGGGGGACAGCATATGCTTAAAGTTTATGACAGCAGAATGTTGTCAAGAAGACATGTCTGGTGTATGTCCATTCCTCTAACTGCATCACTCCACCACATTTGATGTCATGGGGGACAGCATATGCTTAAAGTTTATGACAGCAGAATGTTGTCAAGAAGACATGTCTGGTGTATGTCCCTACCTCTAACTGCATCACTCCACCACATTTAATGTCATGGGGGACAGCATATGCTTAAAGTTTATGACAGCAGAATGTTGTCAAGAAGACATGTGTGGTGTATGTCCCTTCCTCTAACTGCATCACTCCACCACATTTGATGTCATGGGGGACAGCATATGCTTAAAGTTTATGACAGCAGAATGTTGTCAAGAAGACATGTCTGGTGTATGTCCCTACCTCTAACTGCATCACTCCACCACATTTGATGTCATGGGGGACAGCATATGCTTAAAGTTTATGACAGCAGAATGTTGTCAAGAAGACATGTCTGGTGTATGTCCCTTCCTCTAACTGCATCACTCCACCACATTTGATGTCATGGGGGACAGCATATGCTTAAAGTTTATGACAGCAGAATGTTGTCAAGAAGACATGTCTGGTGTATGTCCCTACCTCTAACTGCATCACTCCACCACATTTGACGTCATGGGGGACAGCATATGCTTAAAGTTTATGACAGCAGAATGTTGTCAAGAAGACATGTCTGGTGTATGTCCCTTCCTCTAACTGCATCACTCCACCACATTTGATGTCATGGGGGACAGCATATGCTTAAAGTTTATGACAGCAGAATGTTGTCAAGAAGACATGTCTGGTGTATGTCCCTACCTCTAACTGCATCACTCCACCACATTTGACTTCATGGGAGCCAGCTTATGTTTAAAGTTTATGACAGCAGAATGTTGTCAAGAAGACATGTCTGGTGTATGTCCCTACCTCTAACTGCATCACTCCACCACATTTGACGTCATGGGGGCCAGCTTATGCTTAAAGTTTATGACAGTTCTTCCTGAATGTAGGCATATTAGAAACTACATAATCCATATAATTGAATGGCACTTTAAGGGCATTAGCCACTTACTATGACTGCTTTTGTTATCAAAAGATTTGCGATGGTTTCAGGCCTTAGATGTGCTACAGACTATGTGCCGATGTGCAGGGGACTTTGTCCGACATCGGATAGTGAAAGATGTCCTTCCCAAACTTGCCTCTTTTCTCAAGAGCCAGGCTGAAATCAGGTAATGATTGCGGTTGTAAAAGAAGTTCTTTTAAAAGTATACCTACAATTAAAGTTTTGTTTGATATGCAAGATATTGCTCACTAAGCATCACATTTCACTTGATTGTGAATGCATTTGGTCTCTTAGATGAATCAACAGTACCTTTAAGTTTAACGTCTCACGAAGGACAGAGAAAGCAGAGACCCATGTTTTACCTGTCATTTCTTCTATTTTGGATCATTTCTGCTAATGTGGATCATTTCTGCTTATGTGGATCATTTCTGCTTATGTGGATCATTTCTCCTTATGTGGATCATTTCATGTGGATCATTTCTCCTTATGTGAAAAATTTCTCCCAATGTGGATCATTTCTTCTAATGTGGATCCTTTCTCCTAATGTGGATCATTTCTCCTTATGTTGATCATATCTCGTAATGTGGATCAATTCTCTTAATGTGGATCATTTCTTCTAATGTGAATCATTTCTCTTAATGTGGATCAATTCTCCTTATGTGGATCATTTCTCTTAATGTGGATCAATTCTCCTTATGTGGATCATTTCTTCTAATGTGGATCAATTCTCCTTATGTGGATCATTTCTCTTAATGTGGATCATTTCTTCTAATGTGGATCAATTCTCCTTATGTGGATCATTTCTCTTAATGTGGATCATTTCTTCTAATGTGGATCAATTCTCCTTATGTGGATCATATCTCCTAACGTGGATCATTTCTCCTAATGTGAATCATTGAATCATAATAATCATCTTATATTTTTTCCTAATATATGAATAATTTATCTTCATTTCTATCATATCTATGTGATTACGGTAATATTCAGGGTTCTCAATAAGTTTCGGTTGAACCGTCTCAAATGGTAAAGTAACCGACTAGCTTTTACTTATTCTACTGAAAATTCATTTAGTTTTCCAAATTTGAACCGGCCCCTTTTGCCATTTGAGCCGCGGCAGCCGGTTCTTATTGAGAACACTGAATATTAAACAAAAAGATTGTCAAAGCCTTGGTGACTGAATGATCATTGTACTGCAAAAACTTGAAAACCACATCTCAGCTCCATGTTATACCTTGATACAAAAATCAGTTCTCTCTACAAAAATCGAGCCAACAAGAAAATATAGCCAAAGAGTTTGAGCCAACAAGATTCAACTGTTGAAGTGTTCAAGCAATGTTAAAAAGCAAAAGTCTGGGCATAATGCATAGGGTCTTGATATGATTAAAATCATTTTGCGATATTTTATGGTGAAATAGTATATTGATACATGTAACCTTCCCATCAATAAATCAGAACCGATATATGTTTTCTAGCTTAGTAGGAAACAGAGTATAATATATTGATGGAAAATGCTTAAGGCGATGTAAAAATCAACCATTGACACTTTATGGGAGTTTTGTAATGTTGAAACATGTAGATGTGTTGGGAATGATATTAAACTTTTCTAGAAAGTTCATTTATTGAAATTTTCAGTAAATTGAAAATCTCACAAGTTTATACCAAAATGGTCCTTTTTACTGGTTAAGGCAGCCATTAGTAAGCTCACGCAAAACTTATTTTCCGTTGGATGGAAACATGGCACCTGTTTTTCAGAAATGCAAAAATATTTTATTCATTAGCTCGACTATTTGAAGAATAAGGAGAGCTATACAACTCACCCTAGCATCGGCATCACACCTTGGTTAAGGTTTTGCATGTAAGCACCTGTTATTATCCCAGCATATTCATCATGTATTGCATTAAAATTTCAGATATGTGTTCCCAACTATCCAAGCTTCTTGATAAATGAAAGTAGATACTAGTAACACTTATTTGAAAATAATGCTACTGATACTCAACCATCCAACCTTCTTAATTACCGGTAAACAAATTAGTTACTGTTAACTGTATCATGCATAAAAGACAAATTTTGTCCCTCTATGTTTTTACCGGTTAAGGTTTTGCATGTTATCTTATTTTACAGGGATCCATGCCATTACATCAAAACTTTGCAATCCTTAAACTTAAACGGCAGAATACAGTAGTTGAGCGCGCTGTCTCTGTGACAGCTGATACTGTTTTCACCCAAGAAATAGACAAAATGCAGACCAGTGCTTTTTTTGAAACCTATTTTTTTATTCTAAATAGCATTCATTGTTTCTGTCTCCTTTTGCCTGACAAGAGGTCAGTCTTCTGGACTCTCATGCAGACTCAGAAAAAGCTTTAGGAGTCTGTGCCAGAAATAAGGAGCCTCAGACCATGTTAAGGGTCGAATGTGGTTTGAGTAGGAATGCCCGCTTTTACTTGTATGAAGGATTTTGATAATTATATAGTATTGATATGCATAGGGTGCACTAGAAATTAGAAATATCACAGTTACCTAGCCTTGACTGGAAATAAATCCCATTATAAAAGGCTTACAGGATCACGCAATCTGATATCTCCAAAAGAGTATTTATGCATAAATCCCCTGAGAATAGACACGGTGGTGAATGGAGCTGGGGGTCATACAACTGAATTGTCTATTACAGTCTTAGTGCATAAATCCCCTGATAATAGGCACAGTGGTGGATGGAGCTGGGGGTCATACAACTTGATTGTTTATTACAGTCTTGGTGCATAAATCCCCTGATAATAGGCACGGTGGTGGATGGGAGCTGGGGGTCATACAACTGGATTGTCTATTACAGTCTTGGTGCATAAATCCCCTGAGAATAGGCATAGTGGTGGATGGGGCTGGGGGTCATACAACTGGATTGTCTATTACAGTCTTGGTGCATAAATCCCCTGAGAATAGGCACAGTGGTGGATGGGGCTGGTGGTCATACAACTTGATTGTTTATTACAGTCTTGGTGCATAAATCCCCTGAGAATAGGCACAGTGGTGGATGGGGCTGGGGGTCAAACAACTTGATTGTCTATTACAGTCTTGGTGCATAAATCTCCTGATAATAGGCACGGTGGTGGATGGGGCTGGGGGTCAAACAACTGGATTGTCTATTACAGTCTTAGTGTATAAATCTCCTGATAATAGGCATGGTGGTGGATGGGGCTGGGGGTCATACAACTGGATTGTCTATTACAGTCTTAGTGTATAAATCTCCTGATAATAGGCATGGTGGTGGATGGGGCTGGGGGTCAAACAACTGGATTGTCTATTACAGTCTTAGTGTATAAATCTCCTGATAATAGGCACGGTGGTGGATGGGGCTGGGGGTCAAACAACTGGATTGTCTTTTACAGTCTTAGTGTATAAATCTCCTGATAATAGGCATGGTGGTGGATGGGGCTGGGGGTCAAACAACTGGATTGTCTTTTACAGTCTTAGTGTATAAATCTCCTGATAATAGGCATGGTGGTGGATGGGGCTGGGGGTCAAACAACTGGATTGTCTATTACAGTCTTAGTGTATAAATCTCCTGATAATAGGCATGGTGGTGGATGGGGCTTGGGGTCAAACAACTGGATTGTCTATTACAGTCTTAGTGTATAAATCTCCTGATAATAGGCATGGTGGTGGATGGGGCTGGGGGTCAAACAACTGGATTGTCTATTACAGTCTTAGTGTATAAATCTCCTGATTATAGGCATGGTGGTGGATGGGGCTGGGGGTCAAACAACTGGATTGTCTATTACAGTCTTAGTGTATAAATCTCCTGATAATAGGCATGGTGGTGGATGGGGCTGGGGGTCAAACAACTGGATTGTCTATTACAGTCTTAGTGTATAAATCTCCTGATAATAGGCACGGTGGTGGATGGGGCTGGGGGTCAAACAACTGGATCGTCTATTACAGTCTTGGTGCATAAATCTCCTGATAAAAGGCACGGTGGTGGATGGGGCTGGGGGTCATACAACTGGATCGTCTATTACAGTCTTAGTGCAGTAATCCACTGAGAATAGGCACGGTGGTGGATGGAGCTGGGGGTAATACAACTGGATTGTCTATTACAGTCTTAGTGCATTAATCCACTGAGAATAGGCATGGTGGTGGATGGGGCTGGGGGTCATACAACTGGATTGTCTATTACAGTCTTGGTGCATAAATCCCCAGAGAATAGGCACAGTGGTGGATGGGGCTGGGGGTAATACAACTGGATTGTCTATTACAGTCTTAGTGTATAAATGTCCTGATAATAGGCACGGTGGTGGATGGGGCTGGGGGTCATACAACTGGATTGTCTATTACAGTATTGGTGCATAAATCTCCTGATAATAGGCATGGTGGTGGATGGGGCTGGAGGTTATACAACTGGATTGTCTATTACAGTCTTGGTGCATAAATCCCCTGAGAATAGGCACAGTGATGGATGGGGCTGGGGGTCATACAACTGGATTGTCTATTAAAATTTTGGTGCATAAATCTCCTGATAATAGGCATGGTGGTGGATGGGGCTGGAGGTTATACAACTGGATTGTCTATTACAGTCTTGGTGCATAAATCCCCTGAGAATAGGCACGGTGGTGAATTGGACTGGGGGTCATACAACTGGATTGTCTATTACAGTCTTGGTGTATAAATCCCCTGAGAATAGGCACAGTGGTGGATGGGGCTGGGGGTAATACAACTGGATTGTCTATTACAGTCATAGTGCATTAATCTACTGAGAATTGGAACAGTGGTGTATGGGGCTGGGGGTAATACAACTGGATCGTCTATTACAGTCTTAGTGCAGTAATCCACTGAGAATAGGCACGGTGGTGGATGGGGCTGGGGGTAATACAACAGGATTGTCTATTACAGTCTTAGTGCATTAATCCACTGAGAAAAGGCACGGTGGTGGATGGAGCTGGGGGTCAAACAACTTGATTGTCTATTACAGTCTTAGTGCATAAATCCCCTGATAAAAGGCACAGTGGTGGATGGAGCTGGGGGTCAAACAACTTGATTGTCTATTACAGTCTTAGTGCATTAATCCACTGAGAATAGGCACGGTGGTGGATGGGGCTGGGGGTCATACAACTGGATTGTCTATTACAGTCTTAGTGCATTAATCCACTGAGAATAGACACAGTGGTTGATCGGGCTGGGCGTCATAAAACCAGCTCCATTAAAACAGATTGACCATTACAGTGTTAATGCATAAATCTGTTGATAATATGCATAGTTGTGGGTAGGGATCATAAAACTAGCCCATTAATATCGGATTGTACATTACAGTTTTCATGAATTAATCCCTTGATTATAGTCACAGGGAGGGGTGGGGTCAAAGAACTAGCCCATTGAAGTCTGATATTTCCATTACAGTGTTCATGCAGGCTCCTCCTACCAGTTTACAGTGAACTACAAGCTACAGATGGCTATTCTTACAAGCATTGGACCAATAGCTCAACAGGTAGGGTTTGATTTGACTCACTTGTTATTAAGAAAAAGTCCAGGTATGGTCATAGCCTTGGTGTTGTTTCTTTGGCATGCTTTGCCATTGTTAAAAGATACTCAAATGAAACTGTGAACATACATTTGCCAAAGACAAATAGCGCAAGTAAAGCAAGGCTCATAACTCTGATTTAAATTGTTGTTGATTTATGCCCCTTTTTTGAAGAATGTCAGTTCAATGTTCAATTCTTTAATCACTAATATGTAACCCACTTCATTTAAGGAATGAATTGCAGGGTTGATGTCATTATCGGGGTATGAACGCAGTTGGGCTGGTCAAAGTGTGTGACGTGTACTTTGACCAGCCCGTTTGCGTTCATATCCCCGATAATGACATAAAACCCGCAATTTATTACTTATATTTACACCAAAAGTTCATTATATCATTCAGCAATTGTCAATATCATTCAACAATTGTTAAAACAATACCTCATTTCATTTAAGAAAATCTTTCAGTAATCCTTTCTTACACATTCTGTAAATGGAACAACCCGACTGTAACCGGAAACATTTTATCAAATGACGTCACATTAACGCGGGAAAAAGATCAACCACTTGAAATCACTTTTAATCGTAAAATTGAAACACTTATGACAATAATACATCTAACATATCATAAATTAACAATTTCTAATTTGTCGATTTATATTTTACGGACTTGCTGAGACATTACAAACAAAAACAAGATGAACAATTTTTAGCTCGACTCTTCGAAGAATAAGGAGGGCTATACTACTCGCGTTGCCGTCGGCATTGGCGTCCGGTTAAAGTTTTAGGGTTTGTTGGGATTTTCACTTATAAGTCCAGTACCCTTCATTCAATTGACTTAATTCTTCACACAGTTGTTCAGGTCCATCACATAATGAGGTTAGATAACTCCATATTATCCTTTATACAAATTAAAGCCTCTGATTGACTATGGAACTAAGGTTGAAGTTTTAGGGCAGGTTGGGATATTTATTAAAAACTTCTATACCATTCGTTCAATTAACTTAATACTTCACACAATTGTTCAGGACCATCCCACACTGAGGTTACATAATTCCATATTATCCTTAATAGAAGTTATGGCCCCTGATTGACTTAGGTTAAAGTTCAAGGGCAGGTTAAAGTTTTAGGGCAAGTTGGGATTTTAATTAAAAACTTCTATACCCTTCATTCAATGCACTTAATACTTTGCAGAATTATTGATGACCATCTTACAACATAACTCCATTTTAGCCCTCTAAATACAAAATATTGCCCTTGAATGATTTTTTTTTTAATTTTTCTTTTAATTTCTTTTAAAAGGCACATTTTTAGCTCGACTATTCGAAGAATAAGGAGAGCTATCCTAGTCACACTTGTTCACCATCATACCCCCAACCTGTACACAGGAGGTTCACCATCATACCCCCAACCTGTACACAGGAGGAGGTAACTCTATCAAACATTTTGACAAAATTATACCCCTTTTTCGACTTAGAATTTACGTTAAAGTTTGCGTACCACCTCAAATATTTTCAAAGTCCATTGACATCTGGCTTTGAAACTTCGCACACTTATTCACCATCATGCCCTCAACCTGTGCACAGGAGGAGGTAACTGTGTCAAGCATTTTAACAGATTTATGCCCCTTTTTCGACTTAAATTATGTTAAAGTTTGCGTACCACCTCAAATGTTTTCAAAGCCATTGACATCTGGCTTTGAAACTTTGCACCCTTGTTCACCATCATGCCCCCCAGCCTGTACACAGGAGGAGGTAACTCTATCAAACATTTTGACAAAATTATACCCCTTTTTCGACTTAGAATTTACGTTAAAGTTTGTGTACCACCTCAAATATTTTCAAAGTCCATTGACATCTGGCTTTGAAACTTTGCACACTTGTTGAACATCATACCCCCAACCTGTACACAGGAGGAGGTAACTCTATCAAGCATTTTGACAAAATTATGCCCCTTTTTCGACTTAGAATTTACGTTTAAGTTTGCGTACCACCTCAAATATTTTCCATTCAATTTATGTAAATATCTCAGCACATCATGTATTGCATTGAAATCTAATCTAACAGTGATCCATGCTAGTCTAAAATAATAGACGTGTTATACGGGATTCTTCCAATCCCTAACGTCTAAACGGGAATGTGCAAAAAACGGGGTGTTTTAAAAATATTGAAATTGTTTTAAGTGAAATATTTTATGGTTGAAATTGATCATAAAGAGTTAAATTCATATTTTACCATGTAAGTGAAATGTTATTTTGCACTAAACAAGCATTTAATGCATTAAAACAAGTTACCTTTCCAATAAAACGAAAGTTGACTGACACAGATAACAATTATGCGAAGGGGAACAACTCGATACAATCGTAATAACTCGGCCTCCTCACAACAAAGCTTCGAGATAGACCTCGTTATACAATCGTAACTACTCAGCCATGGCCGAAATGTTCCGAGCGATTTAAAACTGTGCCCTGAAGCCTTGCAGGTGCCCTTCATGTATATATCGTTATGTTTTGACAGAATGAAATGAAGAAAAGCCGTCAAACTCATAATTATAAGTTGGATATTTTTTTGTGTGCGTACGGAACAAATATAAAATAACATTATCTGGTAATATTTCTTGTTTTTATGATATTTTATAGACGCTATATGCTTTAACCCGGAATCCTGATTGGAACAACTACCCACTTTTGATACTAAACAATTTGTACGTGAAGGATTTGCCATATCAAAAATCTAAAATAAATCCGTCAACGTACAATTATTTGGACTATGATCCATGCATGTTTCGCCAAAACTTTTCAATCCATACACAGAAAAGCGACGGAATAGTTGAGAGCGCTGTCTCTGTGACAGCTCTTGTTATATTCCTAACCACATTTTCATAAAGGGAAAACAAGTTATTTGAATGACTTGCGTCATTGTTCGGGTGGGCTGGTGTTAGGGCAGCGTTAATGTTGCCTTATGTATTGAATAATTTTAGCTAGATTTGACATAAAGATACTAAACTTGGTATATACAAAGAGTTTATGGAGACCTTTTTATAGGAATGCGTTTGAGTCCTCTAGGCTTAAGGTACTATTAATAGAAAAAGGGTTGGTATTGAATAACTTAAGTAAGGGTCTTCATATTGGTACCAAATTTGGTATATAGGAAGAGTTTATAGAGACCTTTCCTGAGATTGTGTTTTTGCCCTAAGAGTTATGGTCTAGGTCAAGGTCAAAATAGAAATATGGTTAGTACTGAATAACTCAAGTAAGGGTTGACATAGTGTGACCAAACTTGGTATATAGGACAAGTTTATTCAGAGCTTTCATGGATTGCCTTTTGGCCCCCTAGGGTCAAGGTCACTGTTACTAAAAATAGATTACTGTTTTAGTTATGATTGACATACTGTGACCAAACTTGATATGTAGGAAGAGTTTATGGAGGTCTTCCATGGGATTGTGTTTGGGGCCCTTAGGATCAAGGTCACTGTTACAAAAGTAGAAGAAACAGTTGAAACTGAATCTCTTCTGCCAATCATTATGCCCCCTTTTGAAAAAA
Organism: Mya arenaria; assembly: GCF_026914265.1. Taxonomy (NCBI): domain Eukaryota; kingdom Metazoa; phylum Mollusca; class Bivalvia; order Myida; family Myidae; genus Mya; species Mya arenaria. The sequence goes on along the minus strand of NC_069130.1, from coordinate 40,232,333 downwards.
GTGGGGTATATTGTTTTGCACATGTCGGTCGGTCGGTCGGTCGGTCGGTCTGTCTGTCGGTCGGTCGGAATACCAAATGGTTTCCGATCAATAACTTGAGAACGCTTTGACCGAGGGACCTCATACTTGGTATGTGTATTGGTCATCACCAGCAGATGAACCCTATTGATTTTGAGGTCAGTGGGTCAAAGGTCAAGGTCAGTGTGACCTTTACATGAAAAACGGTTTCCGATCAATAACTTGAGAACGCTTTGACCCAGGAACCTCATACTTGGTATGTGTATTGGTCATCACCAGCAGATGAACCCTATTGATTTTGAGGTCAGTGGGTCAAAGGTCAAGGTCAGTGTGACCTTTACATGAAAAACGGTTTCCGATCAATAACTTGAGAACGCTTTGACCCAGGAACCTCATACTTGGTAGGTGTATTGGTCATGACCAGCAGATGAACCCTATTGATTTTGAGGTCAGTGGGTCAAAGGTCAAGGTCAGTGTGACCTTAACATGAAAAACGGTTTCCGATCAATAACTTGAGAACGCTTTGACCCAGGGACCTCATACTAGGTAGGCTTATTGGTCATGACCAGCAGATGAACCCTATTGATTTTGAGGTCAGTGGGTCAAAGGTCAAGGTCAGTGTGACTGTAAGCTGAAAAAAGGTTTTCTGATTGTCCATATTTTATTTTCTTATATAGTAGACAGTAGAAATTTATATGTCACTAAATGCATGAGTTGAAGTATCAGTTTTCAGTGAACATCTAGTTTAATTATGCCCCCCTTCGAAGCAGAGGGGTTATATAATTGCTTTGCACATGTCGGTCGGTCTGTTGGAAGACCAAAGCTTGTCCGAGTGATAACTCAACAATTCCCGGACCTATGGTCATCAAACTTGACATGAAGATTAGGTATGACCAGTAGATGACCTGCCTCATATGCATCAAATGACAAATCAGCTGTCATTTCAGTCCATGCATATTTCATTCAATTGTCCAAATATTTCTGGCAACTTGGCGCTCAGGGGGCATAATGTTTGACAAACATCTCTTGTTATAAACCTGGTTTTGTCACATTGCAATTCTTGTTCACTTTTCAATTTGATTGTTTTATTGCTTTTGACAGGCACATATTACATCGTTATTGTGTTCACTTCAAAGTCAAAGTGGTGTAGTGGAGCGCGCTGTCGTACGACAGCTCTTGTCATGTATATTGTTATGTGATGAATGCGCTCCGAACATATCTGAAGATGTTGCATTCATCGGATGATAACCGCAATTGCCGAAAGGCAGTTCTTTAAGGAATGGAAGTTGAGGTGTAAATATACAGAGATCAGGAGCTGTGACTAGATTGTTTCATTAATGCTTAAATCTTTTTTAATGAAGAGTCAAATCCATATCATTTACCATATGACCAGGAAGCATTCAGGTTATTTTGCAGGTACCAATTTTAAAGGCACCAAACTGACTGTTTATCGAGTACTCTTATTATCATTCTTGCTTAAGTCAAACACATTTTGGCCCAAGACATATTGTTTCTTCTATATCTATTCTTATCCAACCCATTTCAGACAGAGATCAGAGGCAGTGACCTTGACCTGATTGTCTGCAGTTGTCTCCCCTACCTCCATATCAGACAGCCAACCACACTGCAGAAGGTTTGTTATTGGTGACTGTGGGATGTCTTAATTTCAGAATGTCTCTTATGATATTTGGTTTTTGCCATTTTCTCAAGATTTTAATTTTTTGACTCCATTGTTAAAGCATAGATATCCACCCGTCAATTAATATTTTGAAAATTTTGGCAGGTCTTCTATAAAAGGAAAAAAGGTTAATGATTTGTTGTGAATGCCTTTAAATAAAAATGGCTATAGCTCATAAACAAGATATACAAATGAAAATTTGAAATGTACACACATGAAAATAGAGATTAAACACACACGTTTTGCAATGCCCATACCTCTAGCTTAAATAGTTGACAAGTTATGCCCCCTGTGGTCTTAAAAATCACAAATAGACGAGCAATAGTATTCTATACATGAAGCATTTTTGAATTGGCAACCTTATAGATACAGGGAATTTGTAAATATTAAACCCTTTAGGGCTTTCCTGAATTTATAGTTTTATTAGTCTTATCAAGTATACTTGGATCAATAAAACATCAATATTGAGTGTTCATTAATTAAAAGCCACAAAATGAATCACTAACTTCATGTATAACAGTTCAAGGAAAATGATTATAAAAAGCAATGTTTCAATAAATTGAAGAAAAATAGACAAGGTATTTCAAAGCTCTGGTTGCTGTTGCCTTCAGCATGAACAATTCTAAAACTGTTCAAGATATTCGAATAAATAGTGTACACATATTGCCAAGAATAACACACACATGTATAGCAAGGGTCATAACTCTGGCTTTAATTGTTGTTGAGTTATGCCTCTTTTTGACTTACAAAGCCTCCCAGCCAAACATCTGTGTATGCTCTGTGGCTCTCTTTGTTAGATGTAACAACTGTTTCAAACAAACTAAAAGGAAATACACAGTATAATTGTTTCTACTGAATGGTCAATGTACCATTTCTGGTCTTGTATTGAGTGCTTCTTTGTCTCATTTTTAGACTTGTATTGAGTGCTGCATGAGACTGGCATCAATTGCCCCAGACCTCCTATGGCTGAAGCTCTGTAGTGTGTACTGCCCAAAAGCATATATCCCGCCTGACGGCAACTTCATTCAGTCCAAGGTAAGATTTAGTGTGGTGTGGTAATGTTCTATCCTTCCAGAAAGGTTAAAGGGACTCGCTCATGTTTTGTAAAATTCACTCTTTTTGTATGACAAAATTAAGTGTGGCAAGCCATAAGGAGTGATAAAGGCCTAGTTTTAGGAATGTTTGGCATGATAATCCCCTGCTGTGCATCTCCTGCTAATTGCACTGGGGTCACAATAGGGGCCAATTTCCTGTGTATTTGTTTATTGGCTCAGGGCCATTTAGGGTCCATTTGTATAATGAAACATCCAAAACTGCACTCAGAATACTCAGATCGGAGATCTGATAAGACAATTAGGCAATAAGATTAAGATCAATAAACAGAGGTTGAGTACAAATACACGTTTTTTGTTGTTTTTTGTGGGGGAGGGGGGTCACTTATAGAAGGATTAAACTAGGCCTTTAAAACTAAGATACTGACAGCTGGAAGCCTTTAATATATGATGATTTATGCTCAAATACTGTCTTTTAATTCCTTGATTGTGAATTGCATAACCCGCCTCACCAACAGGCTTAAAGGTTAAGTTATCCAGGTGTTAAATAGATTTTTGCTACATGTAAGTTGAAAAAAAACAAAACTGGGATGATCTCTTTTTTATGATTTTAATTAAAACATACCTAATTAATGATCTTTTTCAGGGTCTTACGCAGCCAAGTTCAAGTAATCCGTACAGCGGAAATGTCACCATAGTGCTCAGAGAGACGGCTTTATTATGACACCATGGTTGATTCCTTTGAAAGAATTACTGAATTTTTGACTAGTCTATGTTTTTTTTTTTTTTCAAATGGTGGAATGAATGTTGGAGATGATTAGTTGTCTGTTTCCTAAACTGAGCCAGGTCACATGATTTTGGGACTCTGGACTAACATTTGCTTTTCTTGTTGTTTTTTTTATTTTCCAAATTCACTGACATTTGAGGAACCAATGTGATATCTTCACAGATATAAAGGATAATTGTTTGTTTTGGTTTAAGATCTGTGATTTTTTATGCGATTTACTGCCTTTAAAAGGCTGTTTCCCCTTGAGGAAAACTGTCCATTTTTCCCAAAATTTTATGATTTTTCATTTTTTCCCAATTTGATAAACAATTTTTTTCCAAATTTGATAAATGCAGATGACAGTCATGATTAAAAAAGCAATGACTTTCTTAAAATATAAACAAGACCTTAAAAAGACTTACTCTTTCACAGCATAATGTATACATAAAAAAGTTAAATCATGTAAAACATTTGCCATTATATTGGCTATTTTGGCCTGATTTTGTATTTTCCCCAGTCAACTTTTTTTTCCAATTTGCAAGGTACAGGCAGTAAAAATAATTAAAAAAAAATCACTGAAGATATTTAATATATTTCACTGAATGAGCACCAAAAGCTATATTTCACAAGTGGCTTTGCTAATCACATTAAATTTCACAAGTGGCAATCGCTATCTAACATTAAAACAAACAATATACGCTTTTATCTAATGCTTTGAATTTTAACTAAATTTAATTGATAGGAAAACCAGCGAAACTTTAATCCAATAATATATTACAGGAAAGGAAATTAAATGATGTCATTGCAATTTCTTACATGCATTTATGTTACCGTTTTTACAGTGAGGCAGGTAAATCGAAAAACATGAATATTAAGATTTCGATAAAGTTTATTGAGATATAATTAACTGTTGTATATCAATAAACCACCGGAAACCATGCAAATAAATGTGTTTACAAGTATCATATTGTAATGTAAAGATTGACAGCTTAATTTGATGCCAAACATAGAATCTTAAGACACAAAAGGAGAAACTTTTGATTATCTCAGTTTTTAGAGCTACTGGCCAAAGGCCAGAATAGCTTATGCGATGGTAATGTGTACGTAGTATGTGCATCCGTGCGTCCGTGCGGTCGTGCGTCCGTGCGGTCGTGCGTCTGTAAACAATTGCTTGTGAACACGATACAGTCTTCAGTTTTGATTGTATCTCAATGAAACTTGTACAGTATATAGATATCCATTAGAGCTCGGTTCCTTTCGAAAACCAGCCAGATCCGTCCATAAATGCCTAGATTATAGGCCATGAAAGTTCGTGCGGTCGTGCGTCTGTAAACAATTGCTTGTGAACACGATACAGTCTTCAGTTTTGATTGTATCTCGATGAAACTTGTACAGTATATAGATATCCATTAGAGCTCGGTTCCTTTCGAAAACCAGCCAGATCCGTACATAAATGCCTAGATTATAGGCCATGAAAGTTTTAAAGAAATGCTTTCTATTTTTAGCCAGGTCTGCATGAGCGAATTCTATTTTAGCCAAGTTTACACGTACATGTAAATTCAAGTCTAGAGTTAAGGGAGACAATTTGCAAGTCTAGGATTTTGAGACAATTTGCTTTTTGCTTCTGCAGCTGATTTTGTGAATTACTCTGCCTTGTTCTTGTTGAAAGCCCAAAGGCCATTTTTTAGCTTTAAGTTCTGTAGTTTGCACATTCATCTTAATAAAATTGGTTGTGAATGTTTAAGTTATGCACCTGGTGTCATTACTGGCCACACCCAGGGTTCACAGGTTTGGTATACATAAATCTGGAAAGGTTTGAAAATCTTTTTGTGTGTTCGTGCATCCATCTCAGCACAATTGATTGTGAATGTTTGTTCAAATTGATCAATGTTGTCCTAGGATGCCCTTGACTTTGACCTTTTGACCAACTTTTTATGCCCCCACAAAGTGGCGGCATATAGGGTTGCCCTTGTCCGTACGTACGTCTGTCTGTCTGTCTGTAAGTACGTACGTCCCGAAGATTGTTTCCGATCTAATTCTTGAAAACCGTTTGTCCAATCCTCACCAAACTTTAAACACATGTTTGTGACCATAATATCTTGATCAAGTTCGATAGTCATGGAAATCGCTTTAGTCATTTAGGAGTTACGGCCCTTTTTTGCCAAAAATACTTAAAAAATATATGTTTCCAATCTAATTCTTGAAAAGTATGTGTCCAATCCTCACCAAACTTTACATACATGATTGTGACCATAATATCTTGATCAAGTTCGATAGCCATGGAAATCGCTTTTGTCATTTAGGAGTTACGGCCCTTTATTTGCAAAAAAAGACTTGAAAAATACGTCCCGAAGATTGTTTCCGATCTAATTCTTGAAAACTGTTTGTCCAATCCTCACCAAACACATGTTTGTGACCATAATATCTTGATCAAGTTCGATAGCCATGGAAATCGCTTTAATCATTTAGGAGTTAGGGCCCTCAGATTATCCTGAATAATCATTATGGCTTATTTTCTGTGACAAAAAATCGAAGTGGGGGCATCCGTGTCCTATGGACACATTTCTAGTTTTAACTTCTAAAACTACAGAAATTTTTACTATGAGTAAAGTTTTGAAAGCATTTTTTTTTTTGTCAGATGACTTTTACTTGGCACATATTAAAATAGTTCATGCAACTAATCTGCTTACAATACTTTCTGTGCTCAGATGTTGAACTTGCTACGTTTTCAGGTAACCCAAACACAAAACATAAAAGTATATGTCTGTTGCCTTTTGCCCATACATACATGCTCTGGATTGATATGACCACAAAAGCCATGCCAGTAGAGCATAGGCCCTTTTGGACCTCTTGTTTTAACAATCAGTGCATTTGAAAATAGCATCATCAAAAATTTGTTCAGATAATTTTTGCAAGAAACTTGGTTACTATGGAAACATGACATAATATAAAATATTTTACTATTTTTTACAAAATATCTCTTTAAGGCCCAGAATCATGCGTCGTGTCATGCAGAAGTTGACACCAAGTGTTCTGTTATTGAACCTAAATTTGCGTATCTGTCCTCATGATATATACAACTTATTGTCATATGTTGGGCAAAATTCTTGTGATTCAACACATATTTTAAGAATAACTTGATGTGAAAATATATCTGTTTCAAGTTAATGATAAAATTCTATGTTTTAATTTATAATGACTTAATCATTTTTATGATTGCCATTATCTGTATTGGCCATGCTCGGATGGGCAGAGAATTGTTTTTCTTTAGATTTTCATCCCTACCTGCCTTTGGAATAAATTGCCTTTTAGATTAACTGTTTTTGAAGGAAAAAATCTTGGGGTATTGTCATAGTCTTTCTTACTTTTGCATTGTTGAAAGTCTTTATCATAGGGCATAAAAAAGAATGTTTGGTTAGGGTTACATCCTTTTCAAAAAAAGGCTTTTTGGGGGGGGGGGCTTTATATAAAAATTTCATTTTTCATCATTGGAGAATGGTGTTAAAGTAATCTTTTGTATAACGCATTCAAGGTTTTAAACTCCATATTGAAAAGCAAATTAGTTTTTCATTTTTTCAAACTGACTATAAAAACAGTAGGGTCGCCGCCTATTTTGTAGGTAGGGTCCAGTAACCCGAACCAAATGTATTTTTTTTAGGCCTAGGCCATAACTCAATAACTTAAAAATCATTGACGATATTTAAATGAAACTTGGTATGCATGATGCAAGAGACAATACACATCTGTATAGTAAGGGCAGTAACTGGCTTTAATAACTTCTGTTATGCCCCTTGTGTGACTGAAAAAAACATCAACAATAGATGAGCATTGACATTCGCTCTGCAGCTCTCTTGTTTTACTATAAAAGATGGATAAAAATAGAAAAATGGCACCAAGATTTGAATGTATCACAGTGAAACAGTTTCCTTGTAAAAAAAAAAGATATCCGTCCACCCCACCCTTTTTTAACAAAATGAAGAAAATACTTTGAGAAATATGTTTCTTCCATAAAATTTAACCCTGTTGCTGTTGAGTTTGTTTAATGAGATATATATGAATATTTTAATCTTCATAATGTTGACTTAAAGGCCTTTTTAGCTCACCTGTCACGTAGTGACAAGGTGTGCTTTTGTGATCACTCTTCGTCCGTCGTCCGTCCGTCCGTCCGTCCGTTCACAATTGCTTGTGAACACAATAGAGGTCACAATTTTGACCTAATCTTTATGAAACTTGGTCAGACTGATCATCTCTATAAAATCTAGGTCAAGTTCGATATTGGGTCATCTGGGGTCAAAAACTAGGTCACTAGGTCAATTAGTAGAAAAACCTTGTGAACACAATAGAGGTCACAATTTTAGCCTAATCTCAATGCAACTTGGTCAGAATGGTCATCTCTATAAAATCTAGGTCAAGTTCGATATTGGGTCATCCGCGGTCAATAATTAGGTCACTAGGTCAATTAGTAGAAAAACCTTGTGAACACAATAGAGGTCACAATTTTAGCCTAATCTCAATGCAACTTGGTCAGAATGATCATCTCTATAAAATGTAGGCCAAGTTCGATATTGGGTCACCCGCGGTCAACAACTAGGTCACTAGGTCAATTAGTACAAAAACCTTGTGAACACAATAGAGGTCACAATTTTAGCCTAATCTCAATGCAACTTGGTCAGAATAATCATCTCTATAAAATCTAGGTCAAGTTCGATATTGGGTCATCCGCAGTCAATAACTAGGTCACTAGGTCAATTATTAGAAAAACCTTGTGAACACAACAGAGGTCACAATTTTAGCCTAATCTCAATGCAACTTGGTCAGAATGATCATCTCTATAAAATCTAGGTCAAGTTCGATATTGGGTCATCCGCGGTCAATAACTAGGTCACTAGGTCAATTAGTAGAAAAACCTTGTGAACACAATAGAGGTCACAATTTTAGCCTAATCTCAATGCAAATTGGTCAGAATGATCATCGCTGTAAAATGTAGGTCAAGTTTGATATTGGGTCATTCACGGTCAATAACTAGGTCACTAGGTCAATTAGTACAAAAACCTTGTGAATACAATAGAGGTCACAATTTTAGCCTAATCTCAATGCAACTTGGTCAGGGATGTTCCTTGCATGAAGCTCTACCAAAGTTGTTCAAAGACATGGATTCCATGCGAAACTCTGGTTGCCATGGTAACCGATAAGAAAAACTCTCCTCCAAAACCACAAGGCCTAGAGCTTTGATATTTGATATGTAGCATCACCTAATGGACCTCTACCAAGATTGTTCAAATTATGCCCCTGGGGTCAAAAATGACCCCGCCCCGGGTCACGTGGTTTACATAGACTTAGATATGGAAAACTTAACAAATCTTCTCCAAAACTAGAAGTCCTAGGGCTTTGATATTTGGCATGTATAATTACTTTATGGACATCTACCAAGATTGTTCTAATTATGCCTCTGGAGTGATAAGAGGCCCTGCCCGGGGGTCGCAAGTTTTACATAGGCTTATTTAGTGAAAACTTAAAATCTTGTCTAAAACCACAAGGCCTAGGCATTTGATATATGGTATGTAGCTTTACCTTGTGGTTCTCTACCGAGATTATTCAAATTATGCCCCTGAAGTGATAAGAGGCCCCACCTAGGGGGTCACAAGTTTTACATAGGCTTATATAAGGAAAGTGTTTAAAAATCTTCTTGTCTGAAAATGCAAGGCCTACGCATTCAATATTTGGTATGTATCATAACCAAGTGGTCCTCTACCAAGATTGTTCAATTTATGCCCCTGGGGAGAAGAGGCCCTATCCTGGGGGGAGTCACAAGTTTTGCATAGGCTTATATAGAACAAAAAACTTCTTGTCTAAACCAACAAGACATTGGCATTTTATATGTGGCATAACCTAGTGGCCCGCTACCAAGATTGTTCAATTTGTGCACCTGTGGTGAAAAGAGGCCTCACCCTGGGTGTCACAAGTTTTACATAGGCTTATATAGGAAAAAACTTTAAAATTTTCTTGTCTGAAGCCACAAGGACTAGGTCTTAAATATTTGGTTTGAAGCATTGCCTACTGATAGGGTCATGTGGGGTAAAAAACTAGGTCAGTGGGACAAATAAAAGAGTGGCCTCTAGGGGCCATACTTTTCATTGGATCTTTATGATAATAGGTCAGAATGTTCACTTTATTTAGCAAAGCTACAGGTGAGCGATACAGGGCCATCATGGCCCTCTTGTTTAAGGAATGTTTGGCATGACAATCCCTGCTGTGCATCTCCTGCTAATTGCACTGATGTCACAGTAAGGGCCAATTTCCTGTCCATTTCTATAATAAAACCTCCAAAACTGCACAGCAGGATATTCAGATTGGAAATCTGATAAGACAATTAGGTTTTTGTTGTTGTTGTTTTTTGGGGGGTCACTTATAGAAGGTTTAAACTAGGCCTTTGAAAATTTACAATGTACTCCTGGAATTCAATGGTACTTAAAATAACCGTGAAATGCTTTAAATTGTGGTGAGTCAGTCATCATTGAAATAGCAGTAAGATGCTGTATTGGTGTATGATGGTTTATTTAAAATATGAGGGGGAAAATATGCATTCAATTGAATTGGATTCAGTTATGATTTTTGATACAATATATGAAATAACTTAAATGAATCATTTTGCCATCATGAAAAGCTGTTATTGTATATTTTTTATGACTATTTAAAGAAAGTGACGTTACATCCTTTATGAAAATATTTGTTTGTGAATACACATACAAACAACGCCTGGACATGTATGTGAATTACATTTGAAGTCATTATGTAACCAGCATGATGTTATGCCATGTTTGGAAAAGTCGTCTGGTATATGAATTCCATAGTCAAACATTATCGTATGTAGTGTAATATATATATAGGATAATTGTTTCTTTCAGCGTAAGATCGTGATATATTTCACTGAGTGACCACCGAAAGCTATATTTCACGAGTGGCGTATTTACTTTTGGTGTTCATAAGGTGAAATGTTTTGCAATCTTACACTGAATGAAACAATCACTTGAAAGCATATAATAAAGTTACTACAAGTCCAAAATAATGACAACTGGCATTGGATCTCATCAAAGCTGGCTCTAAAAATGGAATAAACATGGAAATATTTCTTCAAATTGGGGTCGACTGTCGTGGTACGACTACTCCTTTTCACAACATCGTAGCTCCCACGTCACATCTTAAAGGTACACGCTTACTTACACATAAGATTATCCACAATTAATAATATTGTTTCAATATTCCAAAAAGGATAACCGGTAATACATGTCAAAAACAATGGTCCTTATGAAGGATACCGAGTTTAATTTGAAAGAAATGAGCATAAAACATGGTAATTTGACCACAGTTTATCTTTTAGCATTCACCAATCATTTTTTTTTGCTTTCTGCTATTAAACACACTGTTACAATCTTGTTATCAGTCATTAATATTTTCCATAAATGCATTATTTAGTTAGTTATTCAAGATTTGTCACTTAAAATTTATGTTTGTTATACATGTGTATGTATTGATTTTGAATAAGAGTGTCACTTAAACAATATAATATGCATGGGGCGACCTTTTCAACTCTAGGAGGACTTAGTGGTGGTACCACTTCTCCTGTATGCTACAAGTGAGCTGTTTTGGTAGTTGGAATTTTATATGATATTGTATAATTACATACGGTATTTTTTTTTTGTATTTTTTTTTGGTATTTTTTGTTTGTTTTGTTTTATGTCTTGAATTATAGGTTGGAAATGTTTTGATGTTAAACAGTGTTTCCTGTATGACTGTGTTGTTGCATAAATTGCATTAAACATTATTTTAATGATAAGAATAAACTATGGAATTATATTTACGCTTTGTTTGTACCAATGCCCTCCAAGAACAGATATATTTTTATCAAACACTGAAGGAGCAGCAGTACAGTATACTGAATACAAGTCATGGTGTGTTAGCTTATTTATACTGACTTGGGACTTACCCATTCGGCGAGTGCTCCAATAAGACTGTTAGTCAATTTTTCGTGTTATTGAGCATAGTGCACAGACAGAATGTAACCCTGGTTAGAGCTTCCCTGGTTTTTTATCTCACCAGAGCATGAAGTGCTCAAGATGAGCTATTGTGATTGGTCTTTGAACATCGTCAGTCCGTCCGTCCGTCTGTCAAAAATGCTTAAAAACTCTCCTCTGAAACTACCTGGCCAAATTCAATGAAAGTTCACAGGAAGGGTCAACATGATTGATCAACAACAGCAACAACAACAAAATGACTGACTTCCTGTTTTGCTTTAAAAAAACATCTCTGAAACTACCACTCCAAATTCAATGAAACTCTACAGGAAGTATCCTGGGGTGACCCTCTACAAAAATACAACAAGGGGTCACGATTGATCAACAGCAACAACAACGAAATGGCCAACTTCCTGTTTAGCTTAAAAAAAAACAATCTCCTCTGAAACTACCACTCCAGATTCAATGAAGCTTTACAGGAAGTTTCCTTGGGTAACCCTCTACAAAAAAACAACAAATGGTCACGATTGATCAACAACAGCAACAACAACAAAATGGCCAACTTCCTGTTCTGCTTTAAAAAAACATCTCTAAAACTACCAGTCCAAATTCAATTAAAAATTTCCAAAAGCTTCCTTGGGTGACCCTCTACTAAATTACAACAAGGGGTCACAATTGATCGACAACAACAACATCAGCAACAACAACAAAATGGCCGACTTCCTGTTTTGCTTTAAAAACAATCTCTAAAACTACCACTCCAAATTCAATGAAACTTTACAGGAAGCTTCCTTCGGTGACCCTGTACAAAAATACAACAAGGGGTCACGATTGATCATCAACAACAACAACAACAGGAAAATGGCCGACTTCCTTTTTTGATTTAATAAGCATCTCCTCTAAAACTGCGACTCCAAATTCAATGAAACTTTACAGGAATCTTCCTTAGGTGACCCTCTACAAAAATACAAGGTGTCACGATTGATCATCAACAACAACAACAACAACAAAATGGCCGACTTCCTGTTTTTCTTTAAAAAAACATCTCCTCTGAAACTACCAGGCCGAATTCACTGAAAGTTAACAGGAATCGTCATTGCATGACCATCTACAGAAATACAACAAGGTAATGAGATTGATCAACAACAACAACAATAAAATGGCCGACTTACGTTTTTGCTTTAAAAAATTATCTCTGAAACTACCAGTCCAAATTCAATGATTTTTACAGGTAGCTTCTTTACATGACCCTTTGCAAATATAAAACAAGGCATCGTCATCAGTAAAGATATGTTCGAATTGCAACATTTTTATTAATGCTTTATCACAGAATTGTGACCCTTTCCCTAGGTGAGGGTTTTAGGGCCATTATGGCCCTCTTGTTTTAAGGTGCAGCAATAACATTTTGACCATATGTACAGTTTTGAAAACAAATATCAATGCCGTGGATTACTTTTATTGTACCTTTTTGACATCTTATTTTTAGCTTGACTATTCGAAGAATATGGAGAGCTATACTACTCACCCAAGCGTCGCCGTCGGCGTTGGCATCACACCCTGGTTAAGGTTTTGCATACAAGCACATATAGGTTAATATCTCAGCAACTACTTGAGGTATTGCATTGAGACTTGATACAATGGTACTCAACCATCCAACCTACTTAATTAACCAAGTTAGATAACTCTTGTTTGCATTTAATGCAAATAATTGCCCTTTATTATTCGACTTAGAAATTCTGGTTAAGGTTTTGCGTGCAAGCACACATAGGTTAATATCTCAGCAACTACTTGAGGTATTGTATTGAGACTCGATTTAATGGTACGCAACCATCCAACCTACTTAATTAACCAAGTTAGATAACTCTAGTTTTCATTTAATGTAAATAATTGCCTTTTATTATTCGACTTAGAAATTCTGGTTAAGGTTTTGCGTGCAAGCACACATAGGTTAATATCTCAGCAACTACTTGAGGTATTGTATTGAGACTCGATTTAATGGTACGCAACCATCCAACCTACTTAATTAACCAAGTTAGATAACTCTAGTTTTCATTTAATGTAAATAATTGCCTTTTATTATTCGACTTAGAAATTATGGTTAAGGTTTTGCGTGTAAGCACACATAGGTTAATATCTCAGCAACTACTTGAGGTATTGCATTTAGACTTTATACAATGTTACTCAACCACCCAACCTACATTTTTTTTTATTCGACAGAAATTCTGGTTAAGGTTTTGCATGTAACCACATTTAAGTCAATACCTCAGCGAATACATCATGTATTGCATTGAAAATTTACACACAGGCTACCAACCATTTAACCTTCTTCTTTAATCAAGTAAGATAACTCTATCTTTCAAATTATATAATTTTTGCCCCTTTATTATGCGACTTAGAAATTCTGGTTAAGGTCTTGCATGTTAGCACACATAGGATAATATCTCAGCAACTACTTGATGTATTGCATTGAAACTTTATACAATGGTATTCAACCACCGAACGTAATTGAATAACCAAGTTAGATAACTGTATTTTGCAAATAATGGCCCTTTATTTATTAGACTTAAAAATTCTGGTTAATATTTTCCATGTAACCACATTAATGTTTATATCTCAGCACATCATGTATTGCATTGAAATCTAATCTAACAATGATCCTTGCATGTTTTGCCAAAACTTTTCAATCCTTACACTGAAAAGCGGCGGAATAGTCGAGCGTGCTGTCACTGTGACAGCTCTTGTTGAATCTACAGTTTTGAAATTTGGATCATATGTACAGCTTTGAGAACAAATATCAAGCTATATTGATTACAAGCGTTAATCTCTTACTCAGGTGAGCGATTTAGGGCCATCATGGCCCTCTTGTTTAACGTGCACTAGTGTATAGCACTGTCACACAGGAACCTCATTTAGTATGACAGCTGGTCATGACTAGTAGATGACCCCTATTGATTTTGATATCAGTAGGTCAAAGATCATGGTCGCAAGGACCTCGAGGTAAAAAAGGATTCATTGGCGGTGAAATGGTTTCAGCCCAATAACTCAAGAACGCTTGCACCAAGAAACTTTATACCTGTATGCCAGTTGGCCATGACTTGTAGATTGCCACTACTTCTAAGATCAGTAGGTCAAAGGTCAAGGTATCATTGAGATGAAAAACACTGAATAATTATCACTTACGACCACACACTGGAGGAGACAAGTGCTTTTTTAAAAAAAGCAATCTATAGTTACCTTTTATGGATGCAATTTTATAACAAATATTCACCATCCCTCTTTTATATGATACAAGGATGTAGCATGTCATTCAAAAACTGTTGGCTTTGAGTCGTACGAATATTATCCGTTTTCAATGCTACAATACCTGTTTTTATAATGTTTTGATTTAAATATGTATATTAAAGGGAATTGTTCACATATTTTATGGTGACGGCGATTTGGTTTAGTTTAATAAATTACTTTCTTTTAGGAACAAACGGCTACTGACAAGATACTCAATTTAACATTATTTGTAAATCCGAGCTTAAAACCATTCAATTTTTAATAGCTTTTCTGAGGTTTTCGGCGAAATCGAGCAATTTGTATTAGCACAACATCCAAAGACATTAAAAAAAATATAATAAAAACATGGCAAAACCTATTATTTACCTTTGAAAAGGGTAGGGAGGGTGGGATTAAATTTAAACTATGAACAATGACCAATCGGTGCGCTTAACAATGAAATCAGCGCTAAAACAGCGCCACCTATCAGAGAATTATGGGAAAAGAGTGACGCCAAAGAACACTTAAAAATTACTGTATCTATGTCTAAATACTTAAATTATTAACGATAAAACTCTATTTTAACTTTTGGTGATGTTTTATCATTGAAATCAGCATTTAAATTACATTTCATAAGGTTTTTTTTCAATGTCTGCCTCTGTTAAACTTGAACGTGTCAATTATCTGTCAATCGTTATGTCACTAGTGAGCTAACACGGAACTACAGACCACTTGTTTGATATTTAACGATTGGACAAACCTTAATCTTTGTGGTTTTCCTTCCTAAAACTTTACTTTTACTTTATGGCCTTTGGGCTTATACACTCCTGTAAGTTTTAAAGGAAATGAAAATCCCTGACGAGCAAAATTAAGTTGTGTAATACTGTACAACTCTTCATCCCAGCACAGTATTCTATCTATAGAAAAACAACAAATTCAGCCAATAACCATCTCTCCAGACCTGGCCTGGTCAAAACTCATAAATAACAACTCCAAGAAGGCAAATTCTACCAAGTCCTTTATCAGAAGAAACATCGCATCAAATTTACGAACTATTTCTACTGATGTACCGGCATCCATCCGAGGTTATTTTCGACATAAACAACCGAGGAGTTCCGAATGAAGATGTTGGTTAAATCAATATCTTTTTCAATGAAGGATTTTCAATATATACAATGGCAAAAGCGTGGACATGTCAGGAAGATAGATTGATGGATTTTTTCAACATGAAATGTATAATTTACATGGTAACTTAAAATTAAGGCAAACAGTTGTCAAGCAATAAGTTTGAATTAATTAAGCCATGTCAATCAACATTATATGTTTAGGATATCACATCATTTAAATAAACTTTTATTTTCCTTTAATTTTGTGGACCTTGTGGTAGCATCAAGAACCAATATTTATGTAAAAAGCTACAGAAACAAGCTCAGTAGCAAAACGTTTAAACATAAACCCGGTTTAGTGGCACTGGGCAAACGCCAAAGACATTGAACACAAAATCACAAACAAGAAACATAGAAGAACAACACAAAACTCCACAAACAGCACAGTGCATACATACTATATATATAAAAATAGG
The DNA here is from genome assembly GCF_026914265.1 of Mya arenaria. Taxonomy (NCBI): domain Eukaryota; kingdom Metazoa; phylum Mollusca; class Bivalvia; order Myida; family Myidae; genus Mya; species Mya arenaria. The sequence goes on along the minus strand of NC_069130.1, from coordinate 40,215,964 downwards.
TATGTTTATCAAGAATTGTTAGGTACCGCCTTGGAACGGTATGAAAAATGTAAATTTACTGGGGGTTTAAACCATTTTATGTGCACAAACCTCACTCTTATCCCAACAATCCTTAAGGCCACTCCTTTTTTATTTTTTGGTTTACAAGAATTTTTGGGAAAAATGTCCACCGGGTGGTCGAAAAAAAAGAAGGAAAAAAGTCACAAAACATACTCTTAAAGAGTGAAAATTAGAGAACATCATAAAAACATTGAAAATTGATATAATTTACTTGACATTTTAAATTTTTAACGTTCTATTAATGCATGTTTTAATACACTCAAAGTTTCAAAGTTCTAATTAAATACACAGTTTAAATCTTACATACTGTGCATATAAAACATCAATGAAATTGACTATAAAACATGTTTACATATGTATAAACTACACTTTTTATCAAAGATACATTGAATATCACTCAGCAAGACATTTGTTTAGCTTTAAAGGTATGCTAAAGCAAAAGTGAATACAGAACACTTAAAACTGACCAATATTAATTTGAAAAAAAGGACAAGGCGAATTTTACGCATTTAAATACACCAATTTCGCACTGTATTAAAACAAAACATTAAATTTTCTAAACATTGTTTCAGTTATTTCAATATTAGAAAATGTCAATAAAGTGAAATAATTACCCATTTTGTAAATAAGAAGGTAACATTTTATGAAGACATTTGAGCTTCAATATTGTGAAAACAATTCCTGTGAGTTTTAATAACCCTACCATGCGGGGTCCTAGTTGTGTGTAACCATGCTAAGTCTGGATATTTTTGGACCGGGATATATACCATGGGATGTTCACCAAATCCATTTTAAATTCAGATCTTGCAGCAAATTACAACATCAGTACATAAAAATCACATAGCAAAATAATAAATCTAGCATGTGACATAACTCTATGTACCAATGATAGTAAACTGAGAAATCCATAAGTATGTATCGGATATTTTCATCTTCTCCCAACTCCGCCATTTTGTGTATACATGCGTTCACAGGGCATCTATACTACTTGCTTGTTTATTTTTCATTTTAAAGAGTATTCCTTGGTTACAACAACAAATCTCATCTATAGTGAAATATCAAGTTCATAACAAATTGAAATGGACTTATTCAAAATAGTTTTCCGTGTTGTTTTATCTAAATGTTTTGCACAAAACTCCCGGCATTAGTAAATGTCATTGACACATGTGTTCAACTCTTTCATTGTTTTTACTCTACTATTAACCCAAACATGAATAAACATGTAATCTAGAATAATCACAAGCTTTACATTGACTCAATGACAAGTATTTCCAAACCATTCTGTGATTTCAAATTCATAAACACCACTGACCGAACTTGTGAAACTAGGTCACCGGTGTCAACTTAGAAATTTTACTTTCGATTTCACCACTCACACTTAGTGCACTTTTATTTGATATTTAACCATAAAATGTTTTTCTCACACATACTTTACAGATACTTGTGTCTACTAATTCGATGGCAGCCGCTGACACTTTTTTATCTATAAACAACAATATTTTCATGACCTAAATTGGCGGGGAAAAACAACATCACGTGACAGTTATTGTTTGTGTCGGCTGTTAAATTTGCAAATGCTTGTTGCTATTGTTATTTTAACAACTCCTGCATATTTTAATTAAATATTTAATACAAAGAATGACTACTATCGGCAATTCCGACATTGCCAACGGCGCTGCCATAACAGTTGACTGCCTCACATGCTATCACTATAAATTGGCGAATACGGCTAGGGAACAACAAACCAGTCCAGATCTACTGCATTCGTACTCTTATCTGTTTGTTTTTCTTTCGTTTCTCACCAAAATCAATACGGTCGGGAAAATAATTTTGAAAAAAAAATGAAATTCTTTTTTTTTTGTACTTTCCGGAAAATTAGACCCGCCGGTTTTGTAAACCAATTTATATAAAAGTAGTGGCCTTATAAAGATAAAATGCATAAGGTAAACCTTATCAAAGTATAAGTTTGTTATAAGTTTGCTCTAAATCATATAAAGGGGATCAAAAGCGTTTAGTTTGACAAAATAAGTGTTGAGAGTGGTTGAATATCGATGTGTTTGCCAGGTATAAACAGTACGAAGTAGGTGAAGAGACACAGGCTTGATAGCCGACATTTAGTCATATGCTGATGTCTTTGAGCATGATATATGGGACAGGTGAAAAAGAAATGCCAAAGGTATCATGCATTTCTCCATATTGGTAATCGGGGCTATTGACTATTTTAAGAGAAGAAATGTTCATTAGTAACTACTAAAGATCACTCTTGTGCATTCGAAGCCTTGCATGAGTGACGCTCAATAAGCGTTCACCGTCATTATTTAAATTAGGAACTGATTTATTATTCTTGTTAAGGTTTTCTGAAGGATGATAAGGACGGAGAAGAACGAACTGTTTCCGGAAGTCAATTTTATGAGGATATTGTAGATGGCAGAAAGGAATTCGACAACAACTGAATGATATAATTGTATACAAGATTTATTACGAGGATAAACATAATGCACCAGTCAATTTTAACCCCCCCCCCCCCCAGGTCCGGGGGTATACCGGGGATAGTCGGGGAAATGGGCCGTGTTTTTACCTTCCAGGTGACCACGCAGTGCCGGGTGCATGCGGTGGTTTTGTCTTCGCGTAGAAAATAGTTAAGGGGAATGGGCCTAACCTAGGGTCCGTGGGGTGCGGGTGCATTTTGAGGGGATTTTACCAGCAGTTCGTCCCTGCAGGGCGGGGATTTTATTCGGGCTTGGCTGGACCGAAAGTCAAAGTCCCCGCTTTTCTCCGGACCTGGGGGCCGTGGTTACAATTGACTGGTGCGTAATTTCGAAGATTGTAAGAGGTTGTATCACCACCTCGAGAACGAACAATAGTAAAAAAAGGCTGGTGTAAGATAATAAATATTCTTGTAAATATTGCAAAATTATACGTCTTCCTTCTTTTCTTTAGAGATATAAGTCCTAATTCAATATACAGATTGCAAAAGGAAACATGTGCTGCTCCGGAAATAAATCGTGCAACACCATGGTGAACTTACTTTGGCTCCTTGTCGTCTGTTTGCGTACGGTTGGGTTGTTCACATCTATTTATTCCAGCACAGGCCAAAAAAAATAATTGCATATACAACTTCAAGCGATTTACGATCTAGGATATATTTCAATGATCGCATGAGGTAAATACGATGCCTGGCCTTTGTTCTGACGTACTGAATGAGGTCATGTCATGACCAGGTAATATAGAGTGTGATGCTCTGTCAGATGTTTGTGAGTTGAAACTTACGTTATTTTAAAATTATCTATATAGGTAGGTGGGTGTGCCTGTCCGTTTGTCTTTTGGGAGCTGAGAATGTTCGGTTTTCACTGGAATGATCTTTTCCATTTCACCATTTAGTTGCTGACCAGCAACATAACGTTATTGACAATGTTATATAACGGTAATCACCTGCAAGAAGACGTATGTGTGGTTTTATTTCACGAACGAGTTCATTAACATAGACAAGGAAGGGAAGAGATATAGCGGCGGTTTCTTTTTGGCGTTTTTGTACACCCAGTTATGTGGGGGTTTTTTTCGGAAATCTTTTCTAAAGTAACCTTTTAGTAACTTTACAACATTTATAGCATTTTAATATATGCCCGTTTTTCAACCTGTGTTTGTTTTCCTTCAACCATACTTGTTCGACTTTCCTGTACATAGGTGATTTTGACCTTCGGCAATACATAAAAATACGTTTAAAGAGTCCGGCCCGGTTGCCCTTCCAGGACAAATAACAAATAACGCAGACATGGCTCAGTTTTCACGGGACTGGTACTTTACCGGAGCAAAAAGAGTAATTAAAAAGGTTCCGAATTGGCACTGAAAATTCATACGCTATTTAGAACATATATATCTGTTTTATAGAGTCCGCCCCTTTGCATTGCAAGCAAATATCAAAGTCCTGCAGAGATGGAACATCAGAGCCAATAAGAAAAAGCCTGTTAGGTACAGTTCGAAGGGTCTGTGCTTCTGAAGTTATTCAGAAGATTTGACCTTACAGATGTAATGTGCTCGGAGTGTACCGAGCGGCTGTACACTATTTTATCAGAACTCTTCAATAAACGACAAATATTAAACTATATCATAATTTTCCTCAAGGTTACTTAACCTTTTGATTGTGTACAAATGATTTTGATTAAGCTCCAAATAAATAATCACAAAATAATAATAAAAGAAGTTTTTTATAAGTAATTTTACTTTCGGTTAAATGTCTATGATCGACTTTTTAAATTGAATTTCAAACTCTTTAAATCTTCTGCTTTGCCGATGTTGTCGGTGAATTATCAGAAAGCTGGGTTTTCTTGAATAAAACACCGAGATGTAACTTTCAAAATCAAAATGCTTATCAATTATGAAATACCAGATAGCCGAGCTTTCTTGGTATATACATAAACTACGTTCACTTGCTTTCTTTGCGTCTGCAAGCTATAAATACGTTCCAACTACTACAGAGCTTTCTCTGAAAGATTTTTGAAGTTTCAACTTACTATGCCTCACAGGATAGCTGAGCTTTCCATCAAGAGCATATAAGTGTAGGCATCAAATTAACAATCGTATCTTTCAACAACAACCCGGTCCACTCCTCAGCTATTTACTATACAATACGTCAAAGCTGAACTTTTCGGTAAATATAGTTAATATATCAGATAAGTAACTACAAAGTTCAAGTTGATTAATACCAGCTATTTCTTGATGTTAACTGTATGGCAAACTTTTCGTTTAAATGTTATCCAGACCGTTTCGTTGAATTTCAGATGTATAAGTTGTTCAGTGATAACGAACTTATTGATCCAGGAATCAATGGTTCACCAACACTGCATTTTTAAACAAAATCTGAAAATGAAACTAAGAATAAGAGAAGAACGTGTTTCGGAATAGAATCACGAATGTCTTGTGACAGATTGATTTGTTGACATACGGACTCAAACGTTTTTTCGAGGTGAGGGTTAATTCATATCAAGGTTGAAATCCCATGTGGTGAGCTTTACAATTATATTAGTAGCAATCGCCAGTGACATTGAGTTGGTAATGTGTCCAAGTACATGTTAAGTGGAATATGAAGGTCTGTTAATAGTACCCAACAAATGACATATACTTTTAAGTGTTGTTCGAGTCAAAGGCATTTTATATCCTTATTTCAAGATCTTATACAAAAACACTTTTAGATTGAATGAAATTAATGACACCTCCGTGTTGGTCAGTTGATCTGATCTTTTAAAAGAAGTACAAAAGGCCGGAAGTAGCATCTTGAAATACTCAATGTTATGAGAGAGCTTTTTTTAGTAAAAGCTTAGATGTCAAAACTTATGTGAAAAACTACAGACACAAGCTTAGTAGCCAAAAGTTTAAACATAAACCCGGTTACATATGCTACATATGCTACGTTCAAAGATACGTTAGTTAGCTTAAACAGCTTGTTTTCGGCGTAAAACTCTGCACAGTTTAATCAACTATACTTAAACTACTTTTAATTGCAGTAGAAGCTTCAGAAGAGGATGTCAACAGTGATGATGTTTGACAGGAAATTTCATACATTTCACCGGAACGGTAAAAGCTTTTATAATCGACAACTTAATTAAAGTGAGCTTAATGATTAACTCCTTTTGTTAGAACTGATAATTTAAGACAAACCGAACTTCGTTATGCGTCTATTTCAATAGACATTCTAAGTCATGACTTGTACTTCCAGGATCAAGCATCTCCTGAAGAAGTGATAGTTACGTACTAACCAATACCACGGAAGTTTAGGGAGAAGAAAGAGCAAGCCAAATGAAGAACAGATGTATCGGGGAAGCTCTTCAGTATGTTAACGTCCTTTAAATATATCCTCGGCCACCCCAGCGTATCATAACTTATATGATACCCTGGGCAAATCAGCTGTAAAATCTCGTACTCATGAATAATTAATAAGGTGAAATCCAGCCGCTTGATTGGTCGCATGAGACACACATCATGCGGTGCGGAAATGACCGAGAAGTTACGGATGTAATCTCGGTTCGAAAAAATCCAATGAGATCACGGCTTACAAATTGTTTTAAGCAGGATATTGTTTAAAATGCTGATAGCTCTTCACAAAGGAGATTATTTCCTTTTTGTTATCGGCTATTTCATTGGCCGTAAAATACTTATGAATATTCAAGAATTACGAAGTTTCCCTAGCCAGTTTGCCCAGGGTATCATATAGGTTATGATACGCTGAGGTGCCGAGGATGATCAAATAAGGATTTTCCTAATGAAAACTATTTCACTTTACAATGCTGGTTTCCTGTACCAGAGGTTGGTATCGAACCGATAACCAGTTGACACGTATGCCATTGTTTTTTGTTTTTGTTTTTTCACAGCACCCCTCACCTGCGGAGAAGGTCCATACACAAGCACTGTACAGATTGGAAATGAGCTCTGGACCCTGTGTCATGGCGAGGAACCTGGTGTGTGTCATCCAAACAAAGGCCTACTGGAAGTCCGCCATGACGGAGAATGGCGTGCTGTGTGTAACGACCTATGGCTTTGCTATCATTTTAGTGAAAAAAATAAACGAGTCGCATGCAGAAGTCTTGGCTTTCGGTAAGCTATAATCTTAAGCAATTTTAGTGAATATGTTTAAAAAATCGAATTGAATGTTCCAATTAACAGCGCCAAATACATAAAACATCACTTCATTGCGTAGAAAATTTATTTAAAAGATATATGTCAAACTAAAGAAATGCATTATTTCATGATGGCGGCGTTATTTAGGATATAGTTGTTACTCTCAATTTCCAATTTGTCTGTGTTTTTGAAAAAAAGTCGGACCATTGAGATATACTTGGTGTGGTCGAAGGCGTCATGCAAAAACTGAAACCTTCGCCATAACTTAAAAACGGTTCAAGTTCTCCAAATGATGTTCAGTTTACATATTGCCAAAGACAAAACGCCTCTGTAAAGCAAGGCGCACAACTTGGATTTCATGATTTTTTTTAGTAAATTTTCATGTTCGACTGGAAGGACAAGAAAAGGCGAACGTTTGCAATAACCCAATCATGCTATTGTTTCGACAGCATATGTTGAAACTTTCAATTATACAAAGGGCACTGCTAGGACACTGGAGAAATCGAGAGACAGCTAAAGAAAAACTATTTTGAAATGTTTTATCACAACGAGAAAACCCTATCCATTGCATTGATTTTCCAAATTTGCTACACTTTATGTGCTGATGCAATAAGCCTTTGATTTGCTAGTTCAGGCCCAATATGCATTAATGTCTTGATTCTGAGCTTGCGAATTAAGACTCACAATTGTAGACTTGAATTTTGTTGTAAAATTGCTCTTACAAGTGTTATAATAATAAATTGCTGTTTATGTTATAGATAAACATGTTTTAACATAATACATTCATACTTTGATAAATCTATATTATGAAAGATATTTATAACACTTGAGAATCTGTATTTTTGACTCTAGACGTTAGTAAGCCCAGGTTATATGGCACATTTATTAAAATTTAAACGAAATTATTCAAAGAAGTTCATCGGATCCCATCATTTTGATAACAGAAATAGAACCAGGATATGCCTGTTGCTCCATTTGGCATAGTTCTCTTTACATATAGTAAAACCTAATATCACTTATGATACCTGTTTGACAGTAATGGTGTCGCAGCACGAGAATTTATGGCAGACAACATCACCGTTGCTGACAATGGCTACTGGCTCGATGAAATTCAATGTACCGGTCAGGAGTCCAGCCTCGTCGATTGTGTCAATCCGGGATGGGGAGTTGAAGATTGCACAGCCAAATCTACCATTGATAACCCAGAGTACATCGGAATCTCATGCACCAACTACTGCATCGACGCTTCTCTTTTTCCTTAAATAGAATACAATCTATTTTTTACACATGTAACGTCATAAGTGGTATCGAGTCCTGTGAAAAATAGGTCACACTTTTTTTAAACACTTTCATTATGAATTGTGCTTCATATAAAGCCAATTCTAACTATATTTTGAAACATTCCCTTTTAAATTGAACACATTGTTTGTTCTCTTTGGTTTAAATGTGTTTGCTTCTGTAACGTTTCTTCCCTAACTAGCTCGGACACGCTACATTAAATTAAACTATAAAACTATTCTCGGACTGCATTGTCCCAAAAATAAAGTATGGAATTAATAATATATATAAGTGATTAACAATGATTGCTTACAAAACCAATGATTGGAGAAATAATTATAATGGTTCAAAAATCAACGTTCAATTATCCCAAAAGCAAGAACGAACAAACAGAAACACTACAACAACTATGCTGTAACTTCAAACAGGACCAGCATACAAAACGCTTATAAACCAATCACAATATATCAGCGAAACCCACAGTCCTAAATGTATAGCTTTTACGGGGAATCAAACCATTGACCCTGTTCCGTCTGTATCGCAATGATCCAGGCTTACTAAGAGGCCAAAAAGAAACCCCACGGATGTCCGAACCTGGAAACTAGAAGCTGTAGCGCAATGCTTCACTTTAATTCTCCTAGCCTCCAATAGTTCAGAACCCGCCCTTCTGATTGGGAAGTGCGTTGACAAAAGTTCGAACGGATGTATGCTTTATGCTTGCTAAACATTGAACCTAAAAAAATACAATAAACAAAAAAAAATGGTATTTTATGTTTTTGTCCTTCAAACGACTTGTCGGAGATCCTTAATATCACAATGCGGTAATTTTTATCAAAATTGAATGGATCTTCTTCTGAAACACCAAATTGTTCAAAGCTGTGAGTTGAGTTTAAAGAAAGGAGAAATAATTTAACATTTTAATTTGTGTATTCAGATACCTTTCAGATATAGTAGAGAGACATTCCAAACTCCTTGGCCATGTTTTATCGAAAACAACCTCGGATGTATATGGACGGTTTACAATATCAGAAATCGATACACTTTAACTACGCTGAAAGTAGATCGCGTAGTAATTTCAAGTTAGCAGTTAAGACTATGGACACTATTATTATGAATCTTAATTATTTATACAATTATACACTTCACTGGCAATCAATTTGAACTAGGTACTAAACATACACGTAAAACATTACAATCAATAAATAATAATACTTTTATCAATTTTACGAGCTGCTTTCATTCTTTTGATTTACAAAAACGGCAAACGCTTTTTTCAAAAAGTGTGGAAGAAAAGTATTTCCATTATATTATATTTCCCAATGTAGACAAAACTAATTGTTGCGGTTATTTTAAAACGTAAATATCAGATGTCTCTCTGGGATCAATCAAACATTGATTGCCTTCTTCTCTGGTACTGCTGATTATGACACATAAAGGTTACAAACAAAAAGGTGATATAATAGATTTTGGGAATAATTGTGCAAACGGCGCTTTAATAAACATCCTTCCCGGAAGACTATTACTATTTTAGACGTGAAGAGAGAACCTCAGATTTGATAGTCAAGTGGCTTGTCACTAGACCACAGATTCGCCACTGAGTCTAGCATGCGACTGGTTAGACACTTGACTATTAATCAAGAAGTCCTCCTCTCACCACTAAAAAACTCGTCTTCCGGGAGGGACGTTAAGGCGCCGTTTCAAAATACTTCCCAAGACTTATATTCTCATAACCTAAATGGACCATAGAAGTGGGCAGTCCATGTTTGATTGATCCGAGAGGGACATTTGATATTGACTTTTTAAAAAAGCACAAAACAATTATTCTGTCCACATCGGAAAATATAAGACAATGGAAATGTTTTTTTTCCACATTTGGTAATTTTTGTATTATATACATAATATCACATATATTGTATTAGTTTGGAAATTTATATTTATATTATTCATATTATAAAATTATAGTTTTAATTTTTATGCCGAATTTGCAAATAAACTGGAAAAACATATATATATATATATATATATATATATATATATATATATATATATATATATATATAAAACTTATCGTCAAACTCCTTGGGCAATTGACATTTTGAACGTCTACCTAGACATAGAAATGATATAAATGAAAAGATCAGTTGAAAACATATAAAACATTGCAAATTCGCCGATAAAGAGATGAATGACATTTAACCGCAAGTTTTATTTCCGTGTATATACACATATTGACTTTTTACTTACTAGGTTACTCTTCCAACATTTTAACAATTGGTTATAATAATTGCGGAAAGCATGTGTGGCATACAGAGCTTTCGTTAGAGAGAGCACCCTCACCCACAGAACAGTAACATTTGTTTGTCTGGGAGTACCCTCACCCACAGAACAGCAACAATTGTTTGTCTGGGAGCACCCTCACCCACAGAACAGTAACATTTGTTTGTCTGGGAGCACCCTCACCCACAGAACAGTAACATTTGTTTGTCTGGGAGCACCCTCACCCACAGAACAGTAACATTTGTTTGGCTGGGAGGACCCTCTCCCACAGAACAGCAACATTTGTTTGGCTGGGAGGACCCTCACCCACAGAACAGCAACATTTGTTTGTCTGGGAGCACCCTCATCCACAGAACAGCAACATTTGTTTGTCTGGGAGGACCCTCACCCACAGAACAGTAACATTTGTTTGTCTGGGAGGACCCTCACCCACAGAACAGCAACATTTGTTTGTCTGGGAGGACCCTCACCCACAGAACAGTAACATTTGTTTGTCTGGGAGGACCCTCACCCACAGAACAGTAACACTTGTTTGTCTGGGAGGACCCTCACCCACAGAACAGTAACACTTGTTTTTCTGGGAGGACCCTCACCCACAGAACAGTAACATTTGTTTGTCTGGGAGTACCCTCACCCACAGAACAGTAACATTTGTTTGTCTGGGAGCACCCTCACCCACAGAACAGCAACATTTGTTTTTCTGGGAGCACCCTCACCCACAGAACAGCAACATTTGTTTGTCTGGGAGCACCCTCACCCACAGAACAGTAACATTTGTTTGTCTGGGAGCACCCTCACCCACAGAACAGTAACATTTGTTTGTCTGGGAGCACCCTCACCCACAGAACAGCAACATTTGTTTGGCTGGGAGGACCCTCTCCCACAGAACAGCAACATTTGTTTGGCTGGGAGGACCCTCACCCACAGAACAGTAACATTTGTTTGTCTGGGAGCACCCTCATCCACAGAACAGTAACATTTGTTTGTCTGGGAGGACCCTCACCCACAGAACAGTAACATTTGTTTGTCTGGGAGCACCCTCACCCACAGAACAGCAACATTTGTTTGTCTGGGAGCACCCTCACCCACAGAACAGTAACATTTGTTTGTCTGGGAGGACCCTCACCCACAGAACAGTAACATTTGTTTGGCTGGGAGGACCCTCACCCACAGAACAGTAACATTTGTTTGGCTGGGAGGACCCTCTCCCACAGAACAGCAACATTTGTTTGGCTGGGAGCACCCTCATCCACAGAACAGCAACATTTGTTTGTCTGGGAGCACCCTCATCCACAGAACAGCAACATTTGTTTGTCTGGGAGCACCCTCACCCACAGAACAGTAACATTTGTTTGTCTGGGAGGACCCTCACCCACAGAACAGCAACATTTGTTTGTCTGGAAGGACCCTCACCCACAGAACAGTAACATTTGTTTGTCTGGGAGGACCCTCACCCACAGAACAGTAACACTTGTTTGTCTGGGAGGACCCTCACCCACAGAACAGCAACATTTGTTTTTCTGGGAGCACCCTCACCCACAGAACAGTAACATTTGTTTGTCTGGGAGGACCCTCACCCACAGAACAGCAACATTTGTTTGTCTGGGAGGACCCTCACCCACAGAACAGTAACATTTGTTTGTCTGGGAGAACCCTCACCCACAGAACAGTAACATTTGTTTGGCTGGGAGGACCCTCTCCCACAGAACAGTAACATTTGTTTGGCTGGGAGGACCCTCTCCCACAGAACAGCAACATTTGTTTGGCTGGGAGCACCCTCATCCACAGAACAGCAACATTTGTTTGTCTGGGAGCACCCTCACCCACAGAACAGTAACATTTGTTTGTCTGGGAGGACCCTCACCCACAGAACAGCAACATTTGTTTGTCTGGGAGGACCCTCACCCACAGAACAGTAACATTTGTTTGTCTGGGAGGACCCTCACCCACAGAACAGTAACATTTGTTTGTCTGGGAGGACCCTCACCCACAGAACAGCAACATTTGTTTTTCTGGGAGCACCCTCACCCACAGAACAGTAACATTTGTTTGTCTGGGAGGACCCTCACCCACAGAACAGCAACATTTGTTTGTCTGGGAGGACCCTCACCCACAGAACAGTAACATTTGTTTGTCTGGGAGGACCCTCACCCACAGAACAGTAACATTTGTTTGTCTGGGAGCACCCTCACCCACAGAACAGTAACATTTGTTTGTCTGGGAGCACCCTCACCCACAGAACAGCAACATTTGTTTGTCTGGAAGGACCCCCCCCCCCCACACACACACAATATATGTATCATATGTAGGTAAATCTGTATATAAATAAGGTACTATTATACTTTTTTACATTTATAGCACAGCGTTTAAGTTTATAGCTAGTTATTTTCTGCATGTTGAGATATAAATAATGACTGTTGTATTTCATTTAGAGCTTCACCTGTAATATACAGCATTTTTTTCATCCGTGGCCATAGCTGCATATTCAAATACAACAACCTATTTATAATACAAGTATAACGTTTCCTTTACAGCTATAACTACATTTGGCTTTTTCTTATTGTAGCTGTTGTTGATATTTAAATTGGCGTATTAACAACAGTAAGACACACCATATAGCTCCAGTTGTAAATTTAAAGCTTCAGCTGTAAAAAACAACACAGACACAGCTGTATATTATAGCTGCAGCTATAGATAAAATATGACAACAGTGATAAATTACAGAATCAGCTATATATATATATATATATATATATATATATATATATATATATATATATATATATATATATATATACATCGGAGAAATCGCGCACGACGTCAATAGGAAGATCAAGTAAAAAATAACACTGTAAAACTTACTTTCTTAAATCAGACAACTAATGTTAGACTGCGTATATGTTAAATGGTTCTGTAGGCGCCGTCAAAAGGAAGCAACGTTTGCGCCCGCAGGGCACATACATGCAACACTTACACGTATACTATTTAAACTTAACATTGCATTAGTTGACTACTTTACTCGTTGGCAGGCGGTTGGCGGAGAAGCATGTCGAGTATTGTTCTGACACTGTTGGCTGTTTCGCTTGTTCAAGTCCTTGCTCATGGCAGGCATGATGCTCCCGGACTTAACCGTGGCCGAAGCTTCAGCTTTTATAGTACGTTCTTTTCTGTTATTGTTTGTGGAATATTGCCTTCATTCGTTTGATACGTTCACCATATATAATATAAATATTGAGGATAAAACTAGACATGATGACGTTAATGTTTACGATGGAAAATAAGATGAAAATGATTTTTATGTAGTATTGCTTCGTTGCAGGGCAATGCTGTTTGGACAACAGTTACAAGTGTATGCAACAAGGAACCAGAAAAACAACACCATGTTTTCTGTCCAAGGAAAAGGTTTGTGATGGAATTCCGCAGTGCCCACTATTGGACGATGAGCAAGCGTGCCCTAAAAGTAAGTTGACTAGATCTTTGTGAAGTGGAGTGTTTTGAATTGAAGGGGTAATACCATTTTTATCTGAATAGTGAAGGAGATTTTACAATCAAGATAGGTCGAGCCCGTTTTAATTGCATACCGGACATGTGTCTATGGTCATCTGACGAGAGTTAGATATTGTTTTTTTCAACTCCATGCCCCAGATAAGGCACACGCAACATCGTGCCAATGAAGAAAAATGATTTCACGCAATTTATATGACGACATAGGAAAAACCCAAGCAAGGAACCAACTCATACTATTGCAATGCACTGTCTTAAAAACTATTTGACGTCGACTGTAATTTCAAATTACCACGCGTCATGACGTTTGTAAAAACGACGTATGCGCCTTTTTGTTGAAGTATACAAACATTGTGTACCTGGCATATTCTTGTCAAAACTTTAAAATTAAGGATATACAAGGGAAAGTATTAACATTCGACCCTCGTGTAAAGTGCGTAGCAGGTAACGACGCACGTACAATCTGGTCAGAATTCCAGATCAACACCAAACACACCATGAAGATACTCATATTCGATAGCTGTCTGGAGCACATGACCCAGACAAATGCATATATTATAAGTATCTATCATGTGTTTTGGGTACGAATAGAAAAATCCGACCCGAGGTCACGCGCGTATTTCGCGTGTTTACTGACGTAATAAAGCGCAGCAATTTTAAAATACTATTGACGTCAAATAGTTCCTCTAAAAATCGCGTTTTTACGATTATTTATTTTCAATTCTACTAAAAAGTCTTGCATACTTATATACTTAATTGCGCTTTATTAAAATGGCATAGCATATTCATAAACCATACAATAATAGAAATAAGAAATGGCACGTTGTTGCGCGTTACTCATCTTATATGGGGGTGTAAGACGGGTTTTGCTACACTGGTCAAATGACCGCATACACACGTCCGGTATGCAAGAACACTCCTTCGCTCTCATCCGACAAGGTTTTTCTTTGCCTCGTATATCCCTATGAGATCACCTATTTACCCCATAACTTAAATGATATAGACTTTATAGTCGATTATTGATTTTTTGTCTTTCGAAACAGTGTGCCGAAAAGAAGATGCCGTCGCAAACAATGGAACTGTCCTTGCAAGTACAGGGCCCTTCCTTGAAGGCTCTGCCCTACCGATTCAGTGTAATGCGGGGAACATTCCTGCGATGTACAACGGGATGAACGCGTTAGTATGTCAGGCGGACGGATCCTGGAAAACCATCGGGGGATGCAAACCTGAACGTACGTAGAATGGAAACTGTATTCAATTTTGTTCTTCAATGGTTTTCCAAGTTTTAAGCATAATATTGGCCATTTCCGTTAAACTAATTGAATAACGTTCGCTTTATTCCATTACGGAGTGTACAATAACATATAGAGGATATTTGTTGAATTAAGTGTAAGATCGTATTTTATTTTACGAGTGGTCACAAAACGCCACTCGTGAAAATATTATTTTTCTGTGACCACAAGTGAAATAAAATACGATCTTACACTGAAATCAACAAATTTTCTTTTTATTTCATGCATTTATCGTGTGTGTTTTTTTCATTCCCCGCTGGAGTAATTTTTGTTTGCCGAAAGTCCCTTTCTGTGGCCTCTTTGCGAAGGGAAGTAACTGCTGCATAACCGCTATGTCAAAGTTACCTCCTTTTCGCGCGAACAGTCCGTCCACTAACAAAAAAGTTCACCGATATGTATGAAATTATACTCTTACTCCACGCTTACTCGCACACCCTAGTTATACAGTTATCACTGTCACCATGCAAATCACATGCCCATATTTCATATCGGTAAAGATTGTAAATTATCTTTATTTTTTGTAATTTAACCTCAATGAACCTTGATTATTTGAAATCTATCAAACAAATCCCATAAAGAGGGAAGTAAAGACATATTTTAAAAATGTAATATAGTTAATATAGTTGTGATTAAGCTATACTCGCTTATGGTTGCAGAGATCTATTTTGCCCGTCAAGGGAGATCACTGCGTAGGAGATTGGCCATTGCGCTATGTACAAGAAGCGAATACTACGCATGTGAAATTACTACGCGTCATGGCGGTTGTAAAAACGATAAATACATTTTGGGTGTAGTTTATAAACATTGTGTAACTCACATATTTTTTTCAAAACTTTAAAAATAAGAATGAACAAGGAAAAGTATCAAAATCCAACCCTCGTGCACAGTGCGTAACGACGCACGTGCAATTTAATCAAAATTCCAAATCCACATCAAACATCATGAAGATACTCATATTCGATAGCTATCTTGAGCACATGACCCAGACAAATGCTTACATCACTCCTTCGCGCTCATACGACAAGGTTTCCTTTGCCTCGAATATCCCAAATAAGGCCACCTACTTACACCATAACTTAAAAAAATGTTTTTTATTTCAAAACAGTGTGCCAAAAAGAAAATGCTGTCGCAAGCAATGGATCTGTCCATGCAAGTACAGGACCCTTCCTTGAAAACTCTTCCCTACCGATTCAGTGTAATGCGGGGTACATTCCTGCGATGTACAACGGGATAAATGCGTTAGTATGTCAGGCGGACGGATCCTGGAAAACCATCGGGGGATGTAAACCTGAATGTACGTGAGTCAATATTTTTTTTGGCAACAATTCTTGTCCTTTCAAAAATAAATTGTCCTACTTTGGAATAAAAGTACAAATTAAGTTTTAAGAATTACACACCATTGCCTTGTATATAGTCAAACAAAAGAAATTATCTGCAGTGAAAAGAAACTAGTAAAACCGATAATTGATTGATGAAAAATGCCATAAATTCTTTGTCCCAAAAGTGTATATTTAAAACATTATTCAAAAGAAAGGAATTATAAAATAAGGACAAATGTCATTTGTGTAATTATTTTGTAAAACCACATTAGTTTAAGTGATTAAATATGTACAACCCTTAAATATGACTATATTTTACGTGTTTCTTGATGTGTAAAGCGTGTACCTCATCTGGAGTTCAATGATGTAACATTGTGGAAAAGTCAGCCAATATATTAGTTATTTCCCTTGTATATGGATACGCCATTACCTCTTTTTGAAGAGTAGCCTTATACAGATGACCAAGGCGGAGCCTAAAAGAAGCTGATTTATGAAAATATTAAAATTAAGCCTTCACTGCGCTAAGGTAAATAAATATAATTGAATTTTCTCTATGATGTAACCACTTTAGTCTCATTTATGCAAATGACCAAGTAGTTAATTCATTGCACTTGTATTTTCTTGAACTAAAAGGAAAACATTGCACAGTCTGTTTAGAACCCCACATACATATCATGATGGTGCAAGTGAAGTAAAGGTTGAATATATCCATCCTGTAACATTCTATGATGTAACGCTGTATTTCGTTATATCAGGGAGTAGTTTTGTTATATCAGAGAACAATGGCAAGTGTACAACTATTTAAAAAATAAAATAAAGGTTTATGACATTTATATGTGTAAATATTGACATCATCAAGCATTTTCAACATGCTGAGAAAAACAACGAGCTCAATAATTTAATTAGTTTTAGTAAAAATATCGTAATTTCAATTTTGATGTTACAGCAAGGAATGTAAATTGTTATATGTCAAGGAACTTAATATAGTAAATACAATAAAGCATTTCTAACATACAGCTAATTGCAGTACATATCTATATTATGTTACTGTTAAATGCTTACCTGTATTAGGACGAGATTGATATAACATTGTTAACACGTTGTGGCATAAAGTTGATAAAACTGTTACAGCAAGTAATAAAAGTGGTACAGCAGATAACTAAAACATTTTTATTATCTGAATCATGTGATCATGCTGTATTTGGTATTAATTTGATATATTTGTACATTTCAGTTGCTTAGAAACATACAAGTAACTGCCTGCATATCAGAAATAAATAAATAGAGAAAGAAGAAACAAAAGGACCAGGTAATTAAGTTTTGAAGTCTTAGATGTACTTCAGTTTTCCACACTTGCAAAAAGGTCCCACCTGTCTTCATAAAAGTTGAGATGGCATTTTAGTGTCTTTTAAAATATCTATTGAAAAATATATGTTTACACAGTTGTTATACATGTGATACACCTTTGACGGTACAAAATACACTTGTGATGGAGTATGTGCTAAATGCAAATAACCAGGTTTTCCAAAGGTTTTATTAGATTGGTTTTCCAAAAGTTTGTATAAGATTTTGGTATATAGTGGTGCGAGAGGCTGGACTGGATGATACACTTAGGATCAAGGTCGCACTTAATGACCTTCGTCAAAAGTGTCATTGGTCAAAATAATGGTGATCAATTACTTAAATGATGGAAAAAGCGTAGAGTAACGACATTATTGTCTAGTAACACTTAATTTTATTTTAGAATGGGGATGTCAAACGCAGAGCGTCAAAGGAAGTTTCGTTCCAGATGGGATGAGGATGAAACAAGAAGAAAGTATTTGCAGGACTCTAAAGAAAAGAAGGACAAAACATTGGGGAAAAGAAAACAGATTACAGATATGACACAAAGAGAAAAAAGGCATCAAAGAAAGATTTGGCGAGTGCAGAAAAGGAAACTGAAAGAAAGAAGAAAGGCTGAACAAGAAAGAATATTAACACCCCCTTCTTCACCTGTGACACCAGAAAAGAGACAGAAAAGACAGATCGATGATAAACAAATGGATCCATATGACAGGAAAAAAGAATTCAAAACATACCTGCAAAAACTGGCAAAGTGTAGAACATTTTGTGAGCTGCAGACTGAATGCAAGCAGATCAATGATACAATTGGTGAACTTACCATTGACCCACATGAGTCAAACATGAATTATTTTACCTGAATGACGATTTCTTGCAAACTGGCTGGACTACTAGTAAAACATCCAAGCAGTATGCTCAGTATTCAGAGATGTTCATTCCAAATGAAAGGGAAATGACAAATGAAAACATAAAATCAATTTACAGAAAAGAGATTCTCAGTATCACAAAAGACAAATCATTTATGAGTATTTGGCAAGTTCATGCACTGTCATCAGTTCTCAAAACCCCTATTCAATCAGTATACCCTGAGCTAGGCAATAGAAATGTGAGGAAAGACATGCACAAACTGATCAAACCTGTTTCAGGAACCAATAAAGAACCCCCAGTTTTTGTAATGTGGACATCAAACAGGGATGATATGACTCCGTTACACTGGGTGCCAAATCACTTTGTGCCATTGTTGAAACTTCCGGAATGGTATAAAATAGATGATGAAAATAATAATGATTTGGGCGTATCTGACAATTACCAAACAAAACAATCACGTATGGAAAGACCAATTGAAGTTGAAAGTTCTGCACATGATATATCAAATGCTACGAAAGTTCATGTGTGTGTGATTTGACTGCAGAGATGGGAACGGCCAATGAAATCAGAAAAGCTGATGGAACGGAGTGCACATTCAAGGAATTCATGGAAAGCAGTGTTGACAGTTTAAATATAGGAATGGGTAAGGTAGACGGGGCAAATAATGGGACAGAAAGTGATAGTAAAGATACCAGTTCAAAGGTAAATGGGTCAAATGGTGGGACAGATAGTGATAGTAAAGATGTTGATGAGAAATTAGATGGGGGAAATAGTGGGACAGGTGGTGATAAAACAGATGATGATGCAAAGGTAGATGGTTCAAATGGTGGGACAGATAGTGATAAAACAGATGATGATCCAAAGATAGATGGGGCAAAAGAAGGGACAGATAGTGATAGTAAAGATGCTGATGTGAAGGTAGACGGTTCAAATGGTGGGACAGAAAGTTATAGTAAAGATGCTGTTGCAAACGATGATCGGGAACAACATGAGACAGAACATGTAAATACCGATTTAAATGACCATGAAGGTGTAAGTATGGGAGAGAAACATCGGAACAAGATCAGTGACATTGACACAAATTTTGACACATGTAAATATAAAGAGAAACATGTTCTTGTGAATTTCAATGGAAAAGCACATGTTGGTATTGTGAAAGAGACAAACTTGTCATCTGTATTAGTAGACTGTATGCGCCGAAATGGTAAAAAAGATAAAAACAGTTTCTGCTGGCCAATAAAAATAAGAGACACAAATTGGTATCGGCTTACAGATGTTATTGCTATTGTTGAATGCTCCAATATTCATGGACAGAGAAACAGGTATCAACTAGATGAAAAATCATGGCAAATGTATTCATCTCATTGTTGAATAAATATCGCAGCATTCAACAGTAGCAATGCCATCTGATAGTACACTGTAACATCTTTTACTTGACAAAACATTTTGTATGATCCATATTGTAATGCAACATTCATGATGTACAGAATTTGTTTGATGTAACAGTTTATTTCTTTCATGTTACAATACATTTATTGAAATAAGAAAAACATATATCCAAGTTTTGTTAACTTATGTTAATAGTATATTTTCTTGTTCACCGGATGTTGCTGAATTGTTTACCCTGTACTTTTGATGTTGACAAAACATTATGTATGATCCCTTTTGTAATGTGAAAGTATCAATCATACATTCATGAATAAAATTTCTTTGATGTAACAGTTTATTTCTTTCATGTAACGATAAATTTGCTGAAATAAGGAAAATATGTACCCAAGTTTTGTTAACTTATGTCAATAGTTTATTTTCTTGTTCTTCGGATGTTACTGAAATGTTCACGCTGTACTTTTGATGTTATGAAGTTAAATAAAAGATTTAAAACTTAAATTGTTTGTTCAAAATTCCATTCAGTAACAATACTAGTCCCTTATGTAACGTCGATTCCTTGACATAACATACCATGTTTTTGGACATTTATTTTGGTTATATTTCAAAAACAGTCAATTTTCCTGCTCAATGAAGAAGATCTATGTAAACACAATGACTGAGAATGGAAATGAAACTAAAGATGTTGTTCGCAGTTCAAAAGAATGAATTTTATATGTTATTTATTGTGAAAATTTAAATGCTAATGAGTACATAAGTAACATATCAAACACTGCGATGGTTTTGCAGATTTGTTTTCATTTATTCAAAAACAAGAACATTTCTGATGATAAGAGGTAATAAAATCCTAGTTTTGCTTTAATAATAGTTTATTAATCTCTATTTAAAAAATTTGTTACATCAAGGAAACTAATAATGGGTGGCTAATTACTTTGCCACATATAGTACTACACAGAGTTAATTAAGGGTCTATTTATGTTTAACTGTATCAGATTTGCCCATATAAACATGTAAATAGACCAAAGAATTGGTTCCAGAGGACTTATTTTTTCTTTAAATTGACAAATGAAAATGTTGCAAAAAAAATATTGACTCACGTAGAATGGAAACTGTATTCAATTTTGTTCTTCAATGGTTTTCCAAGTTTTAAGCATAATATTGGCCATTTCCGTTAAACTAATTGAATAACGTTCGCTTTATTTCATTACGGAGTGTACAATAACATATAGAGGATATTTGTTGAATTAAGTGTAAGATCGTATTTTATTTCACGAGTGGTCACAAAACGCCACTCGTGAAAATATTATTTTTCTGTGACCACAAGTGAAATAAAATACGATCTTACACTGAAATCAACAAATTTTCTTTTTATTTCATGCATTTATCGTGTGTGTTTTTTTCATTCCCCGCTGGAGTAATTTTTGTTTGCCGAAAGTCCCTTTCTGTGGCCTCTTTGCGAAGGGAAGTAACTGCTGCATAACCGCTATGTCAAAGTTACCTCCTTTTCGCGCGAACAGTCCGTCCACTAACAAAAAAGTTCACCGATATGTATGAAATTATACTCTTACTCCACGCTTACTCGCACACCCTAGTTATACAGTTATCACTGTCACCATGCAAATCACATGCCCATATTTCATATCGGTAAAGATTGTAAATTATCTTTATTTTTTGTAATTTAACCTCAATGAACCTTGATTATTTGAAATCTATAAAACAAATCCCATAAAGAGGGAAGTAAAGACATATTTAAAAATGTAATATAGTTAATATAGTTGTGATTAAGCTATACTCGCTTATGGTTGCAGAGATCTATTTTGCCCGTCAAGGGAGATCACTGCGTAGGAGATTGGCCATTACGCTATGTACAAGAAGCGAATACTACTCATGTGAAATTACTACGCGTCATGGCGGTTGTAAAAACGATAAATACATTTTGGGTGTAGTTTATAAACATTGTGTAACTCATATGTTTTTTTCAAAACTTTAAAAATAAGAATGAACAAGGAAAAGTATCAAAATCCAACCCTCGTGCACAGTACGTAACGACGCACGTGCAATTTAATCAAAATTCCAAATATTCATCAAACATCATAAAGATACTCATATTCGATAGCTATCTTGAGCACATGACCCAGAAAAATGCATACATCACTCCTTCGCGCTCATACGACAAGGTTTTCTTTGCCTCAAATATCCCAAATAAGGCCACCTACTTACACCATAACTTAAAAAAATGTTTTTATTTCAAAACAGTGTGCCAAAAAGAAGATGCTATCGCAAGCAATGGATCTGTCCTTGCAAGTACAGGACCCTTCCTTGAAGGCTCTTCCCTACCGATTCAGTGTAATGCGGGGTATATTCCTGCGAATTGCAACGGATTGAACGCGTTAGTTTGTCAGGCGGACGGATCCTGGAAAACCATCGGAGGGTGTAAACCTGAATGTACGTAGAATGGAAACTGTATTTGTTATGCAATGGCTTTCAAAGTTAAAAGAGTTTAAAGTGTAAAGCATAATATTGGTCATTGGCATTAAACTAATTTCGAAACGTTCGCTTTGTTCCGTTACGGTGTGTACAATAGCGTTACACAAGCTCCGCGCAGTGTTACGTCCCTTATTATAAGGGATGGCAACGAGTAGTAAAATTGGTACTCAAGTACAATCTTCCGATCGAGTACGCGGATAACTTGAATAGGTTTTCGGACCAGACATATTCGTGTATACATGTATCGTCCATGTACTTTTTGCGTTGGTCGTAATATTGGCCATTTTAATCTTTAAAAAGACTGTCATTAGGCCACAACAAATTGATCATTTGTTCTACGGATTTTGCCAAAAAAGTAGGAACGAGCGAGCGAAAATCAGAAAATCAAATCCAAAATAAAACAATTAAGGCAAATCAGAAACGAGCGCAAAGCGAAAATTAAAAAATATATATATTATATTTCTTACCAAAATTATCATACAAGTATGCCAAGAAATGCTTTTTAATTGCAAAAAAGATTCCCAGTGATGAAATGAAAAGATTTTGATTGTAGATACACATAAATCTGTCTCAATATTTAACAAAAGGCAAAACAATCCAGTGCTTTTCAATTAACTTTCATTGCGTGAGCAATTTTAACGTGGATGTATTGTAAAGATAGCATTCCTCACAGTAACGTGCAATTATTCGAAGACCAAAAAGAACAAAAACAGTATTCATTCCGTACTACTCTAACTGACTATCACAAAAAAAATATTTTAGACTAGTAAGAGTAATTCATCATGGGCGCAGGTGTTTTTTTTATTTTTATTTTCGTTTTTTCGAATTTTAGGTGCAGCAAATCCGACGAACAAATGATCAATTTGTTGTGGCCTTATGTAGCTAAGCAGAAAAATCAATAAATAGAAAACAAAAGTTGTTTCATGCTTTTAATTTGTCCTTTTCATTTCATTTTATACATACATATGTACTTCAATATAAGTGGAAACTAAAACTCGGATCATATTCGAGACTACACTCAATAATAAACAACATTCAGAATTACAATGAACAAATATTTGTTTTTAGTTGTTTACGAACTATCATTTAAAATGACAGGTTTCAAACTAAAATATAGTTGTTTACCTCATTAATATGAAGTTATCCACCAATCAATTGTGATAATCATTGCAAAAAATACGCCCATTCAGGAATCATAGCTCGTAACGGTCGTTACTAATGCGCTCGTCAACGTCTATTGTTTGGTGAAACCTCTCTAATTGGTAAACAATACAATTGTGTCAAATTATGCATGATTTTTAATAAAATAAAGATTTTTGCAGTTGATTATAGCTATAAGAAAAGAATGAACTTTCAATTTATGTATGAACTATTTTATGAAACATACTGTTACAATGAACCCACTTGGTAGGTATCGGTTAAATATTCACTTTGCCACATGTGCTAGTCTAGTAAATAGAGTTGTAGATCATTTTTCATTTTATATTAAGAAAACAAGAATATTTGTTAAAATTGCTGTATATTCTTTATGCCGTTGTTGTTTTCTCTTAACAGCACCCCTCACCTGCGGAGATGGTCCATGCACAACCACTGTAGAGAGTGGTGGTGTGCTCTGGAGACTTTGTCACGGCGAAGCACCTGGCAAGTGTCATCCAAACAAAGGCCGTTTGGAAGTCAACCATAAGGGAGAATGGCGTGGTGTGTGTGACGACCAATGGTTAAGCACTGTTTATGTTGCAGCAAATAAACATGTCGCATGCAGAACGTTAGGCTTTAGGTAAGCTATACACATAGGCAAATTTAGTACATGTGTTTTTAAAAAATGGTATTAAATGGCAACAAAATGGAGACTCGATTATATCATTAATATTTATGTGTCAATTTTACAGTGCTAAAAACATAAACCGCGCTATGTAGCGCGGCAATTTCAACGCTATTTATCAAATAACGTTACATCACATTTTTTATTTAAGTATTCAATAGTTACATGTCAAAACTAAAAAATGACATTATTTCATGTGAGCGACGTCATTTAGGACAAACATATAAATCTCAACCTCCATTTGTATGCTTGGCTGTATTTTGAAAGAGGTCGGACTATTGAGGCTTGGTGTCGTCGAAGGCGTAGGGCAAAAACTATTAACTACGCCATAACTCAAAAAACGGTTCAAGTTCTCCAAATAAAACTTAGTTCACATGTTGCCAATGGCAAAACGCCAATGAATAGCAAGGGGCATAACTTTGGATTTAACTTTTTTAAGTTATGTCCCTTGTAAGACTGAAAACACACAAACAAGCGAACGTATGCGTTCGCCACACGGCGCTCTTGTTTCAGTAGCATATCTTAAAGGAAGCTATTATAAATACAAAGGACATTACAGTCATACTGGAGAAATTAAGAAACAGCATTAGCCTTTGATTTGTTAGTACATGTACCATTCCACTATCCTGTGGAGTCTGAGTTGAAAATTTAAGACTTAAAGCTGCACTCTCACAGATTGAACATTTTAACAACTTTTTTTTGTCTTGGAATAGAGGACAATTTTGCGTAAATATCTGCAAACCAATGATATAAGATTGCTGACAAAAAAATAGATCATAGATTTTCATATACCCGTTCGAAAATTAATGTTTTATGTCTTAAACCGTTACTGACGGTTTAAGAAAAATACATAATATATCATTTTTTAACTTATATATAAAAATCTGCCGTCTGATTTTTTGTCAGCAGTCTTATATAACTTGTTTTTATGGAGGTTTGCAAAAAATGGCGCGTTCAAAGACAAAAAATAAAAAAAAAGTTGTCAAATCGTTCAATCTGTGAGAGTGCCGCCTTAAGCCTCAGAGTTGCATACTTGATTGTAAAACCCTTCTCACAAGTGTAATAATGATAAATTGCTTTATTATATGCCTATCAAATTCCTTTTCCATATCCAACAATGAAAATACAGCACGCCGTATTGAAAAATCCGTATCATGATACTGCCGTTTTCTGATTCCGTATCATGCGAGTACCGTGTGTAATCTCGGAACTACTTTCGCGTTGCTAAAAATAGCATGACAAAAAAAAACTGGTAAAACCTGTCAACTTTTAAAAACATTAAACTATCTTACTTTACTGACGCTCCAGAAGCGTGTAAATATTCAGGAACATGGTTCTCATGTTCTTCAAAGAACCATGAGGATAGGCATGAAGCAGAGAACACTCCCAGTCTATCTAGATAGCTACTTCAGTGAAATACAGTTATTGTCCATTTCGAAGTTCATAATTGTTGCATTAATGATTATCCATGTTTAATCTGTGTTTCTGAGTCTGAGTCGCACATTCAGACTTGAAAAGTTAGTGAATACGGGCCCAGGTTTTATGGTACATTTAATACAAATTAAACGAATTTATTCAAAGCAGTTCTTACGATCCCATGACTATAATAACAAAACAGAAACAGTGTGTGCATATGGCTCCACATGGCAAAACTCTCTGTACATATGGTAAAACCTAATAACACTTATCTTACAATTTTACAGCCATGGTGTCACAGCACGGGAATTTGCAACAGACGACATGACCATTGTTGACATTGGCTTCTGGCTCGATGAAGTAAAATGTGCCGGTAACGAGTCCAGCCTCGTCGAGTGCGACTATCCGGGCTTGGGAGATGAAGATTGCTCAACAAAAAATATGGAAACAAACCCAGAGTACATCGGAATCTCATGCACCAATTACTGCATCGACGCTTCACTGTTCCCTGTATTCTGAGACCTGTGGCAAATAGGTCACATTTTTAAAACAAACCGTGCTTCATATAAAGCCAATCATATCTATTATTGAAACGTTCTCTTTTCAATTGAACACATTGTTTGTTTTGTAATACTCTCAATGGTATAACATGTGTTTGCGTCAAAATGTCAGCGAATATACCCAATTAACATTGTGTTGTGGTTTCATGATGCTATATTTTTTAAATAAGAAAAATATTCAATAAATAATGCAACTTGGTGAATTCAATTTCTTGGTTTTAAAAATGCAAATATTTTATTTTAGAAACGCTGCAATCACAACAAAGCCACAATACATTTTTATTGGGAAGTTCTTTGACACAAAACTGATTTGTAAATTTCCCTCAAATTCTAATTACACATTTACATGTTAAAACATATGTATGTGTTATGCTTGCTAAATATTGAACCTCAAAACAAAATAAACAAAGGAAAATGATATTTTATGTGTTTTGTCCTTCAAACTACTTATGAAAGGTCATTGGGTAACTTTGTTCAAAATTGAATTGACCGACTTCTGAAACACCAATTTTAAAGAAATTTGTCAAAGTAGTTGGCACAGTCTCAATATCTCGTGTATTACAAGTATTTTCATATATGGCACAGTCTCAATATCTCGTGTACTACCAGTATTTTGATATATGGCACCGTCTTAATATGTCGTGTATTAAAAGTATTTTCATATATGGCATAGTCTCAATATCTCGTGTGAGTTAAGATTAAAGAAAAGAGAAATAATTTAACATTTTAATTGGTGTATTCAGATACCTTTCTGATTTGGTAGGGAGACTCCCTACGGTTATGTATTGTTAGTACAACAAATAAAAATATAACTATATCTCCGAAGAAAAGTAAAAGACACAAACAAACCCATAATTAACTCTTTATGCTAATTTCAGTGTATGAACGAATTTCAGTTAGTTTGAGACTGCAACACACGTGAATTCCTTTCTATGACAATGAACTACGATGTGACACTCCAATTAAAACAAATCGGATGTTATTGGACTGTTTACGATCTCAGAATCCGTTACTGCAAGTAGATCGCGTAGTAATTTCAAGTTAGCAGTTCGGCTTATGGAACCTACTCTTTTAAAAAAAAAAATCAATTAATTATGCAACTACACACTTCACTTGGAATCATTTTGAACTAGGCAGTAAAATTACAGGTTAAACACTGCAATCATTAAATTATATTAGTTTTATCACTTTTACGACCTACTTGTACTAGTGCACTGGCAATTATCCGCGGTCGATTTGGATCATTCGGAACTCCTCGGCCATGTTTATCGAAAACAACCTCGTATGTATGCCGTTACATCAGTTGTAGTTTTTTAATTATATCATTAATTAAATGTAGTGTTTTACAGTTATATTTATTGATCTAAGCTAAAACTGATTGCCAGTGAAGTGTAAACTACATTAAGTTATGTTTTTTGAGCGTGTAAACCGTCCAAATACATTCGAGGTTGTTTTCGATAAAAATGGCCGAGGAGTTCCGTATGCTATTTGGATAAAATCGTGTCATCATATTGAGTCATCCGCGAAGCCATTTTTCTTTGTTTACAAAAACAGCAAACAATTTTTTTGTCAAATGTGGAAGATACGTATTTCCATTGAATTATATTTACGATGTCGACAAAACTAATTGTTGCCGTCTTTTCGAAAAAGTAAATATCAGATGCGTCTTTGGGATCAATCAAACAAGGATTGCCTACTTCTATGACATGCCTGACTATGACTCATAAAGGTTACGGAAAAAAGGTGATATCATAGGTTTTGGGAATAATTGTGCAAACGGGGCCTAAAAAATCCCCCCCCACCCGGAAGACGATTTATATTTAAGAGGTGATAAACCTCTGGATTAAATGTCAAGTGGCTAATCACTAGACCACAGATTCGCCACTAAGTCTAGCATATACCTTAAGAAGGGCATTGCGGATTATTTTGAAGTGGCATTTGTTAGATCGGTATCATTGAATAACCATGAATTGCCCGCTTCCATCGCACGCTATGTTCTGAGACCCATAAAGGTTATAATAGTATTGGTGCTCTGAGATTTTTTCCCAATGCAATCGTTTATTATATGCAGACTGATAGAGTTTCTGATCATTATAATTGTAGCAAAGTTACATGTATATTATCGGTTTGTAATGCAGAAACAATCACAATGGTTGTATTCACATGCAATCAAGATATGGTAGGGATACATGTTCAAAATAATATACCATTGAACATAACGTAATGGGTAAAAAGTATGCACTAATATCTTAGTATTTTAGCCTAAATGGTATGGTGCAAGATATACACGGTAATTATTTTTTTACTGTACAGTTAATAAATTTATATGTCGCGAAAATTTATCGAGCTGTAACCCTGTTAAAATTACACAAACTATCAAATATTCCCCTCTCCACTTCTTCCTCTACTTTTATACACATAATCTCTTTTAGTCGATACAAAATCATGCACTTTCATCGTGATATAAACTACGATGCTCTCCCTTGTGAGGCTTATCATGGACTCATGAGCGGATCTGTTGACCTCTCCTCGCCACAAAAATACTAATCGCCTTCCAGGGCGGACGTCAATATAGTCAGCAGAACCTATGAAAATACCTATATTATCATGACCTTTGTGGGTCGCATAACATGTCTAGCAATGAAGGTAGGCAATTCATGTTGATGTTTTTACAAATATAAGAAGGAATGTTAAAATAAACCACAATGTCCTCCAAGGCAAGACATATGCTAGACTCAATGGCGAATTTCGGGCTAATGGCTAGAAACTTGACTATCAATTAAGCGATCCAAACCACTAAAATAGTTTTCGCCTTCCGGAAGGGCCGTTTCATAACATTTCCCAAAACTTATATTCTCATAATTTAAATGTTTTATTGATCTAGGAGGGACATTTGATATTGACTTTTTAAAAAAGCACAAAACAATTATTTTTGTCCACATTTGGAAAAAATATTAAATAAATTATATTATTATATATTTGTATTAATTATTTTATAAAATTATAGTTTTTATTTACATGCTTATTTTGCAAAATAATTTCGAGCAGAAAAGTTGCTTTTAGAAAATGTGGACTTAAAGTCCTAATTAATTATGCGGGTAAATTCTTCTATAGCCTACAGGCATATAAGTTACACCGCTTGATGCTAATTTGCGGAAAAGATATATATTTATTAAACTTATCGTCAAAATACTTGGGCAATTGACATTTTGAACATCTACATAGACATTAAAAATGATATGAATGAAATGATAAGTTGAACACATATAACTATAGTGAATTCACCGATAAAAATGTGATTGACATTTCAACTTAAGTTTTATATTCCTGAATATTCACATGTTGATATTTTACCTACAAAATTACTGTTATAATAAATGTTGAAAGCATGTGCGAGACAAATAGATGGCGGCGTTATAAGGGCCCCTTACTCAAAGAACAGAAACATTTGTTTGTTTGGTAGGACGCCCACCACCACCTAGATATGCTTGGCCATTTATCGTATGAAAGGGTCATTTTGGGTGTATTTATTTTAGTTGACATCAATATTCTATAAATACCTGAAGTTTTAACGGAGTGGGGGGATTGCCTTAAAAGGTACACTTTAACATACACCTGTACAATTATAAGGTATTATTATGATATTTAATTATATATTTATAGCACTACGTTCAATTTAATACCTAAAGCTATACAACATCTTAAGAAAGTATTCACGACTGTTGTATTTCATTTAAAGCTTCACTTGTACTATACAACAAATATTATGGCTACATCTGCATATTCAAATACAACAACCTATTTATAATACAAATATAACGTTTCATTTACAGCTGTAACTACATTTGGCTCCTTCTTATTGCAGCTGTTGTTGATAGCTACTTTTCAAGTAGCTGTATATTAGGCGCTAGCATGATAAAGCTGTATCTAATTTGCGCCAGAAAAGTAAATATACAGCTGTACTTTTTTCGACATAAGAAAAGATACAGCTGTATTTTTGTTGTCATAGACACTGCATTTTTGGCGACACAAGTATAGATACAGCTGTTTTTTGGGCGCCAGAAAGGTAAAGCTTAATCTGTAGTTGGTTTTGTTTTAGCCGTAGCCATACTATGGTGTACAACAAAAGCTTTAATTAAAGCTAAAACTGAAGAATACAGCTGTAGCTATATTTGATAGGTCAAGGTTTTCGTACTGAGACGTTTGAGCCACATGGTACTCCATTTTATTCCAGACTGTTAGCTCGTCAATCAGTGAAAGGGGAAGCAACACTTAAATCAAAAATAATTCGACACCGTCAGGAGTTGTATATCTAGGTTCGTTATCAGTTATCATGTTAAAATGAATTAAAATATGAGATATGTTTCCTTGTAACGTTATTCTTACTTCTTATGAATACCAAAAAAAAAAACAGCCAATTTTGTCTGATCTTCGTTAATCACTATGATTCCGCATTTTACAATAATCATACATGACATTCAGATTGGATTTCAGCCAGCAAACGAGTGTCATCAGTATATCAGAAAAGGAAAATCCTTAATTATACATACGTCCCCATCACTTAAACATTTGAAAGAGGCTATTGACATTGAGGCTAGATTTGATTACAAAAAGTCTGACATCATCCAAAAAGTAAATAATACTGGAGAATTCTCCCTGGCAGACTCCTGCTTGACAACAAAACAAATTGGAAAAAGTGTTAACACATGATTTTGCTTTACTATACATATTATGTATAAAACAAATAACTTTTCCATCAATAGTATACATTATAATTAAATAGAATATAAAATAATATAAATTAATAAAATATATTACGATGAACTGAATCGAATGGGTTTTTTTATAATCTACAAAAGCACAATATTTGGTTTTCTCAGCACTAAAGTAGAAATCAACAAGCATTTTAAGAGAAAATATACGATAAATTGTGCTATAAGTCTTTCGAAATCCCGTTTGTTCTTCACAAGGCAAGTTGTGTTTTTATTTTAATAACTGTTTAGCCTGTCATTTAAAGCATTGGTAAACAATTTACAAAAAGCAGCTAAGTCTAGTAATGCCTCTGTAATTGTTGTGATTTAACTTATCCCCTTTTTTATATATAGGTAAATATATTCCTTAGGAAATATTCCAATATCTGAGATAATATTGAACAATTTACAAACAATATGTTAATAAGTATAATTGTCTGCATATTTCGAGTATTCATTCAGGATATCTAATAAGAAAGAAGCACTCTTATTATTATTCAGTCCTTTAATGAATTTCTTAATTTCGTCAATATTGAAATTGGCATTCAAAATTTCATTATTAAAAGAGCAAGATTATATATAAGAATTGGAATTGGTAACATTAATTGTAGACTTAAGCTTTACAAAATGCTCCTGAAAAACCTCAGTTGTAACTTTAGACACAGTCTCCTTCCTGCCAGTAGAGTACTTATTGAGCTAGTCCATATAAACAGCCGCTTCAGAGTCTTTGACGATTTTGGATATGGTGACTCTATGCGTCTATTTCCAACTTGTTGTTTTCGTAGCCAAGAATGACAGATCCCAGCGCTAAGTATATTGAGCGGAAAGATAACGGGCACCTGCTAGATGGTTTCAAAATGGCGATGCTTTATTTACAGAATTCGATCTAAATTAAACTAATTATTTGTGTTTCAGAAAACACTTAAGTGTAATAAGTAAATGGTATTGGCCAAAATAATTAAAGCGTAACTTTTTTGATTTAATTTAACAGTGAAGTATTGTGGAGTAACAGTTTAAGAATATATTTTACATTGGTATGCAGTATGGCTCAGTTGACTTGTGGCGTTTAGGAAACAAAATGAATATCCAAATGTTAAAAAAGTTCCCTAAACGCGCATTATTGTGGTTATTATTGAGCAAGTTCCAATAATTTTTAAGATTGGTCGAACCTTAATCTTACGTTTTTTATTTACACCATCTAATTTCCTATTCAATGTCCTTTTTTATATCCCTTGCTTTTGTGTCGGACCAAAATTAAATTCAGGGTCGTTGTATCCTTTAAAAATAGTTGAGTATTGGTATGGTTTCCTGTTGTCAAATCAACAGACAAAGCGTTCATAAGTTGTAGGAAAATAGTGTCAAAGCTGAAAGCTTTCTGCAAATTCATAATAAAGTGGTGAACTGAAGTAATTTTACATGCATCAACGAAGATAATTTCGTTGTGAGCCGAGACCATTGGACCATTACAAAATCTTCAAGGTTAAATGGCAGTAAATTGACAATGACAACAGTAGGTGCCCTTTGTTAATAGCTGTATATTATACCCGATGTTTATGCATACTATAACTGGTTATTTCCTCGACCGAAGTTCTGTCTTTTGGAATAGGGATTCCACGACTTTAGATGCCAATTGGCTTAGAGAATTTTCTTTCGGTCAGAACTCTCAATTGCTAAATTCCTAGCGGATTGTCAGGTATATCTGTATTTCTTTTGATATGCTTTCTTATTCGGATCACTTTTAAAAACTCACGATCAGAAACACTCAATGACTATTTAAAGTAAACTAAATATCCTTCAATGGCTTTGCCATTAACTTATGGAATTGTAGTAATAAAATACTGGTGCGTTGTAAATTGCACTGCTTCTGTTATTAAGAAACCACAATTGATTGAAGCTGTACTATTTAATTAAACATGAACTTTTTGATTGAATGTTTGGCGATTTAATTTAAAATGAGAGGCGTTGTTTTTAATTGTTCCACATCGGTTAATTAGACCCATTCTTACAGAGACTTAGAGCCAGGTGTGTTACAAATAGGTCTCTGAAGTGCAGATATTTCAAATTAAAATCTGGGTGATCCGGACCACTCCTGAACATCGTAAACAGTGTTCAACACAGCAAGAACAGATACAATGCAATGACATGAATAAATGTTTTCAAAAAAAAAGAAAAAAAGAAGCAATCAATAGTTTTAATATTTATTCAACGAACACTTTGACAAGGCATCCTCAAACCACGTTGTAACATTTTGCAATGATGTAACACATAAAGCAGAACACGGACACTTCCCTGATGCAGATGGAAACCACACTACCCCCACGTTATAACGAACAACACAAGAGATGACTCTGTTGGTGACATCGACCAGGGAGATGACCCAAGAGTTGCAACCATTGACACAAGACACAACCCAGACACAAGTTTTTGTCTGCTATTCAGGGCATTGAGACTCGCCTTGAAACTTGAAATATGTACATCAATACTCTTTCTCTCAAATCAATATGGATCTAGAAAAAACTTTGGTTGCGACCCACCAAGCCAGTTTGGACTTAAGAGAGAAAATCAAGAAAACTGTTATGGCAGAAGGAACCCCCTTACTTGTATGCATCGTAACTGGATTATAACAGCAGTTTAACTTTGCGGAGAGAAGCGATTCATTGGAAGTCCCGATGCTACCTTCCACCCCACATGGTGTACCGGCTACCCGTCTGCTGCTTTCATTTCGGGGAAGTAGTTTCGACATATTCCGTGATACAACTATTGGAGCGTTCATATAAAGGCCCTATATAAATCTACTACTTTATTTTGTTGAAGGGCAGATGTTCCAGATGTTGTTAGAATTTGTATACAATAATTTGCAAATGTTTTAGATACTGTTGGAAGGCAGCTGCAGATGTGCAGCAGTATTGTATCTCAAGTTCCTGCTCCATGGACGTATCATGTCGTAAGTGATCGAACGCAATACAATATTGTAGACTCTTTGTTGACGAATGGTCAACGAACAGGAATCAACAGATTTTTCGCTGCTGTCAAAACGAATATTTTTTTTCCAGTTCAGCCATCCGACAAGGTGAACGAAGACAAGAGTTATAGAGATGGTCTGATCAACTGTCTGTGATTTAACTGTCCGAGATTAATGTGATTATGAAGATAACTTTGGGGTAATGAGGACGGGTTGATCAACCCTCTGCGATTTATTCTTAGAGGTGAAGATGATTTGGTAGTGATTATGGGCTGTTCACCATCTGCCATCTGAGATGCGGGCGAGAATTCCAAGGAAAGATGCAGTGACGTATTGAGAGACATCTCTGTGACAAGCCCAGTGTTGATAGAAACCAGTGGTTCCATCTGATGAATTTTTATATGTGATTGTTGACAACGACACAGAATCTAAAGATGTATGTGGACCCATCTAGTGATGTTGGTGTATTCATACCATGCTTTGTGTCAGACTGGGGAGCCAACGTATGTATGTATTGAATAACTTTTTGCCGTTTTCTTTGACCCATTATCAGATATGGCAAATTAAAGAAACAGTTTCGCAAACATGATTATTAAAATACAGTGAAAACATGAACGTACTCATGATTCTGAAACAGCAAACTTTATATTCTTTAAACTCTCGCTTTATCCTTTTCACAAAAAGTTAAATACCTGGTTTATGTGACTGCCTTTCCACAGTAGTTTTGCCAGTTCAGTAGCAGTTCAATGGCACCCGACGCACCCCCCCCCCATTAAAATCATCCAAGTGTACTTCAATATAGCATAAGTAATAAAAAGTAATAAAATACGCCCTAAATGTACCATTTCGGGCCAAATAATTCTTAACATTTTCTTGGGAGAGTACCCACAAAAACCCCTGCCAACACTTTTTGCCAAACATGTTTCGGTTCTGGGACAGGGTGGCAAGTCAAAAGGTTCAGCCCCTTAGTTAGGCCCCCTCTAATGTCAAATCCTGGAGCCGCCCCTGCAGATAAGGAATCCTTCCAATGTACATAAATGTGATTTTTGGATGCGTGGGGTCCCAATATTATTTGGTTAGCAATTGAAAATGTTAAATGAGTAGAGGATGAAATTGAAAATATCATACGGATAGAAATAGCTCCAGGGATAAGGATTTTGTCAAAGATAGCACTTACATGCTTTGTGACCTTGACAGATTGAAAATACAGCCATTTTACTTCCGATTTTAGTTAAAATCAAGAACAAAAGTACAAACTGCCATAACTTTATCTGTTAAATATGTTTAACCATTTAATTTACATATTGTTAATCAATAAGCAATGCCCTTTCAAATGGTAGCAAATTTATATGGCGTTGCCAGGTATCAAAAATAGCATTATGGCCAACGAAATTCTTATTTGAAATCGGATACCTTAAAGCCAGGAAAGCTCTAACGATCCGGTCCATTTACTTTCATTTACAAATGCGTATTTATTACTTAGTGACAGAAGCTAGTATCAAAAACTATACTCACATGTTTAGAAATAAAATAAAACCATTTTATTTTACGTGAAAAGTCTAAATAATTATAAATACGCAACGGCGGTTTACGGAGTTGAGAGAATAAAGTTGGATATATTTAAAACGATTACGTGACGCTAGGGAATATGTCATGTGATACTGTTAAGAAATTAGGTCCGTAATAACGAATGGTGAGCTTTAGTTGAGCAAAGTTTATAATGCAAAACACTTGACATGGATTAGTTAGCATAAATAATCGTGGTAATCGGGATGTTGTTCCAAATGCTGCCTACATTTCGGGCTAAGCCAGATATTAAAAACTTAAATTTTACGTGATACCATGGTTTGTATTCAATAACGTCTCGAGTCTGAGTTTCAGAAAACTGAATTTTAAATGTTTCAATATATTTATTTTAAATAGAACTAGTTTTGACAAAAGATGTGTGCCTAATTGCAGAACAGATAAAGTGTATCACATGCATAATTTACTTTACCATATTTGCCGCAATAATAGCATTTTTACAACGAAATTGACGGTTAGGTTTTCCGAGTGTGACTGAATCTGGTCACAGAACGATTTTAACTTCTTTATGATATATATTTTACGTTTCTTTTCGTTTGGTGTATTATCTAACTTCTTACTAAATAACGCATTTATGAAAAAAACAACCATATTACTGATGACAAGATTTAACCGTGTATTAAATAGCTGAAAATGCACTGGTGAAATTAAATGACTGGTGAGTCGTAACAGATTTATAGTGATCAACTATCATCTCATTAGGTAGAAAAACCGTGTTTTATGCACATTTTTTAAAATTAAACACGGTATGCTTTATAAGAACCATTGTTTTCGATATTTTTGCAAACTTTTCGTTAAACTAAAACACTTGTATTAATTGTGGTACATCTAGTATGGAAGTAAGAGTGCATCTTTAAAAAGGAAAAAAATAAAACTACGATATTAATATATAAATATTTAATCAATATCTGCTTCTAAAAATATTGCGGCGTTGCTTTTACCGAAGAACGTATTTTATTCAAATGAGCGTCCATTTCAAACAATAGGAACAAGTCAAGAAAACGGTTTATTCTTTAAACAAAAATGTGTTTTTTTAAAATAACAGTATCATTCATTAAAGTTTAACAAAACAACAAACAAACAAAACTTAATACCAATAAGTATGTAAAATATCAAACACAACAATAACATATTTGCCAAAACGCACGAAAAGAGTTTTTGGGACGGATCATTAAAAACAGGAACATTAAAAACAGCCCATCACTATCAATATTTGTCTGCATATCTATACTCTTAGAATTGCGCTTTCTATTTTCTAGTGGTAAAGTACCGACACAAAGTAATATTGTTATCACGCGCAATGCCTTTTATCTGAGGATGACCCAAAAGGAATGCGTTTACAATGAGAATGGCACACTAAATTGGTAACGTACCGGCAAAAGTGATATCGTTCTCACGCGCAATGCCTTTTATCTGATGGTGACCCAAAAGGAATGCGTTTACAATGAGAATGGCACACTAAATTGGCAACGTACCGGGCACAAAGTGATATCGTTCTCACGCGCAATGCCTTTTATCTGAGGATGACCCAAAAGGAATGCGTTTACAATGAGAATGGCACACTAAATTGGTAACGTACCGGGCACAAAGTGATATCGTTCTCACGCGCAATGCCTTTTATCTGATGGTGACCCAAAAGGAATGCGTTTACAATGAGAATGGCACACTAAATTGGTAACGTACCGGGCACAAATTGATATCGTTCTCACGCGCAATGCCATTTATCTGAGGGTGACCCAAAAGGAATGCTTTAACAATGAGAATGGCGCACTAAATTGGTAACGTACCGGGCACAAAGTGATATCGTTCTCACGCGCAATGCCTTTTATCTGAGGACGACCCAAAAGGAATGCGTTTACAATGAGAATGGCACATTAAATTGGTAACGTACCGGGCACAAAGTGGTATCGTTCTCACGCGCAATGCCTTTTATCTGAGGATGACCCAAAAGGAATGCTTTAACAATGAAACTGGCACTCTAAATTGGTAACGTACCGGGCACAAAGTGGTATCGTTTTCACGCGCAATGCCTTTTATCTGAGGATGACCCAAAAGGAATGCGTTTAAAATGAGAATGGCACACTAAATTGGTAACGTACCGGGCACAAAGTGGTATCGTTCTAGGTTGCAATGCCTTTTATCTGAGGATGACCCAAAAGGAATGCGTTTACAATGAGAATGGCACACTAAATTGGTAACGTACCGGCAAAAGTGATATCGTTCTCACGCGCAATGCCTTTTATCTGATGGTGACCCAAAAGGAATGCGTTTACAATGAGAATGGCACACTAAATTGGCAACGTACCGGGCACAAAGTGATATCGTTCTCACGCGCAATGCCTTTTATCTGAGGATGACCCAAAAGGAATGCGTTTACAATGAGAATGGCACACTAAATTGGTAACGTACCGGGCACAAAGTGATATCGTTCTCACGCGCAATGCCTTTTATCTGATGGTGACCCAAAAGGAATGCGTTTACAATGAGAATGGCACACTAAATTGGTAACGTACCGGGCACAAATTGATATCGTTCTCACGCGCAATGCCATTTATCTGAGGGTGACCCAAAAGGAATGCTTTAACAATGAGAATGGCGCACTAAATTGGTAACGTACCGGGCACAAAGTGATATCGTTCTCACGCGCAATGCCTTTTATCTGAGGACGACCCAAAAGGAATGCGTTTACAATGAGAATGGCACACTAAATTGGTAACGTACCGGGCACAAAGTGGTATCGTTCTCACGCGCAATGCCTTTTATCTGAGGATGACCCAAAAGGAATGCGTTTACAATTAGAATGGCACACTAAATTGGTAACGTACCGGGCACAAAGTGATATCGTTCTCACGCGCAATGCCTTTTATCTGAGGATGACCCAAAAGAAATGCGTTTACAATGAGAATGGCACACTAAATTGGTAACGTACCGGGGACAAAGTGGTATCGTTCTCACGCGCAATGCCTTTTATCTGAGGGTGACCCAAAAGGAATGCTTTAACAATGAAACTGGCACTCTAAATTGGTAACGTACCGGGCACAAAGTGGAATCGTTCTAGGGTGCAATGCCTTTTATCTGAGGATGACCCAAAAGGAATGCGTTTACAATGAGAATGGCACACTAAATTGGTAACGTACCGGGCACAAAGTGGTATCGTTCTCACGCGCAATGCCTTTTATCTGAGGATGACCCAAAAGGAATGCGTTTACAATGAGAATGGCACACTAAATTGGTAACGTACCGGGCACAAAGTGGTATCGTTCTCACGCGCAATGCCTTTTCTCTGAGGATGACCCAAAAGGAATGCTTTAACAATGAAACTGGCACTCTAAATTGGTAACGTACCGGGCACAAAGTGGTATCGTTCTAGGGTGCAATGCCTTTTATCTGAGGATGACCCAAAAGGAATGCGTTTACAATGAGAATGGCACACTAAATTGGTAACGTACCGGGCACAAAGTGGTATCGTTCTCACGCGCAATGCCTTTTATCTGAGGATGACCCAAAAGGAATGCGTTTACAATTAGAATGGCACACTAAATTGGTAACGTACCGGGCACAAAGTGATATCGTTCTCACGCGCAATGCCTTTTATCTGAGGATGACCCAAAAGAAATGCGTTTACAATGAGAATGGCACACTAAATTGGTAACGTACCGGGGACAAAGTGGTATCGTTCTCACGCGCAATGCCTTTTATCTGAGGGTGACCCAAAAGGAATGCTTTAACAATGAAACTGGCACTCTAAATTGGTAACGTACCGGGCACAAAGTGGAATCGTTCTAGGGTGCAATGCCTTTTATCTGAGGATGACCCAAAAGGAATGCGTTTACAATGAGAATGGCACACTAAATTGGTAACGTACCGGGCACAAAGTGGTATCGTTCTCACGCGCAATGCCTTTTATCTGAGGATGACCCAAAAGGAATGCGTTTACAATGAGAATGGCACACTAAATTGGTAACGTACCGGGCACAAAGTGGTATCGTTCTCATGCGCAATGCCTTTTCTCTGAGGATGACCCAAAAGGAATGCTTTAACAATGAAACTGGCACTCTAAATTGGTAACGTACCGGGCACAAAGTGGTATCGTTCTAGGGTGCAATGCCTTTTATCTGAGGATGACCCAAAAGGAATGCGTTTACAATGAGAATGGCACACTAAATTGGTAACGTACCGGGCACAAAGTGGTATCGTTCTAGGGTGCAATGCCTTTTATCTGAGGATGACCCAAAAGGAATGCGTTTACAATGAGAATGGCACACTAAATTGGTAACGTACCGGGCACAAAGTGGTATCGTTCTCACGCGCAATGCCTTTTATCTGAGGATGACCCAAAAGGAATGCGTTTACAATGAGAATGGCACACTAAATTGGTAACGTACCGGGCACAAAGTGGTATCGTTCTCATGCGCAATGCCTTTTCTCTGAGGATGACCCAAAAGGAATGCTTTAACAATGAAACGGGCACTCTAAATTGGTAACGTACCGGGCACAAAGTGGTATCGTTCTAGGGTGCAATGCCTTTTATCTGAGGATGACCCAAAAGGAATGCGTTTACAATGAGAATGGCACACTAAATTGGTAACGTACCGGGCACAAAGTGATATCGTTCTAGGGTGCAATGCCTTTTATCTGAGGATGACCCAAAAGGAATGCGTTTACAATGAGAATTGCACACTAAATTGGTAACGTACCGGGCACATAGTGGTATCGTTCTCACGCGCAATGCCTTTTATCTGAGGATGACCCAAAAGGAATGCATTTACAATGAGAATGGCACACTAAATTGGTAACGTACCGGGCACAAAGTGGTATCGTTCTCACGCGCAATGCCTTTTATCTGAGGATGACCCAAAAGGAATGCTTTAACAATGAAACTGGCACTCTAAATTGGTAACGTACCGGGCACAAAGTGGTATCGTTTTCACGCGCAATGCCTTTTATCTGAGGATGACCCAAAAGGAATGCGTTTAAAATGAGAATGGCACACTAAATTGGTAACGTACCGGGCACAAAGTGGTATCGTTCTAGGTTGCAATGCCTTTTATCTGAGGATGACCCAAAAGGAATGCGTTTACAATGAGAATGGCACACTAAATTGGTAACGTACCGGCAAAAGTGATATCGTTCTCACGCGCAATGCCTTTTATCTGATGGTGACCCAAAAGGAATGCGTTTACAATGAGAATGGCACACTAAATTGGCAACGTACCGGGCACAAAGTGATATCGTTCTCACGCGCAATGCCTTTTATCTGAGGATGACCCAAAAGGAAT
The DNA here is from genome assembly GCF_026914265.1 of Mya arenaria. Lineage (NCBI taxonomy): Eukaryota > Metazoa > Mollusca > Bivalvia > Myida > Myidae > Mya > Mya arenaria. The sequence continues at coordinate 40,175,167 of NC_069130.1, read as the reverse complement.
GCGTTTACAATGAGAATGGCACACTAAATTGGTAACGTACCGGGCACAAAGTGATATCGTTCTCACGCGCAATGCCTTTTATCTGATGGTGACCCAAAAGGAATGCGTTTACAATGAGAATGGCACACTAAATTGGTAACGTACCGGGCACAAATTGATATCGTTCTCACGCGCAATGCCATTTATCTGAGGGTGACCCAAAAGGAATGCGTTTACAATGAGAATGGCGCACTAAATTGGTAACGTACCGGGCACAAAGTGATATCGTTCTCACGCGCAATGCCTTTTATCTGAGGACGACCCAAAAGGAATGCGTTTACAATGAGAATGGCACACTAAATTGGTAACGTACCGGGCACAAAGTGGTATCGTTCTCACGCGCAATGCCTTTTATCTGAGGATGACCCAAAAGGAATGCGTTTACAATTAGAATGGCACACTAAATTGGTAACGTACCGGGCACAAAGTGATATCGTTCTCACGCGCAATGCCTTTTATCTGAGGATGACCCAAAAGAAATGCGTTTACAATGAGAATGGCACACTAAATTGGTAACGTACCGGGGACAAAGTGGTATCGTTCTCACGCGCAATGCCTTTTATCTGAGGGTGACCCAAAAGGAATGCTTTAACAATGAAACTGGCACTCTAAATTGGTAACGTACCGGGCACAAAGTGGAATCGTTCTAGGGTGCAATGCCTTTTATCTGAGGATGACCCAAAAGGAATGCGTTTACAATGAGAATGGCACACTAAATTGGTAACGTACCGGGCACAAAGTGGTATCGTTCTCACGCGCAATGCCTTTTATCTGAGGATGACCCAAAAGGAATGCGTTTACAATGAGAATGGCACACTAAATTGGTAACGTACCGGGCACAAAGTGGTATCGTTCTCATGCGCAATGCCTTTTCTCTGAGGATGACCCAAAAGGAATGCTTTAACAATGAAACTGGCACTCTAAATTGGTAACGTACCGGGCACAAAGTGGTATCGTTCTAGGGTGCAATGCCTTTTATCTGAGGATGACCCAAAAGGAATGCGTTTACAATGAGAATGGCACACTAAATTGGTAACGTACCGGGCACAAAGTGGTATCGTTCTAGGGTGCAATGCCTTTTATCTGAGGATGACCCAAAAGGAATGCGTTTACAATGAGAATGGCACACTAAATTGGTAACGTACCGGGCACAAAGTGGTATCGTTCTCACGCGCAATGCCTTTTATCTGAGGATGACCCAAAAGGAATGCGTTTACAATGAGAATGGCACACTAAATTGGTAACGTACCGGGCACAAAGTGGTATCGTTCTCATGCGCAATGCCTTTTCTCTGAGGATGACCCAAAAGGAATGCTTTAACAATGAAACGGGCACTCTAAATTGGTAACGTACCGGGCACAAAGTGGTATCGTTCTAGGGTGCAATGCCTTTTATCTGAGGATGACCCAAAAGGAATGCGTTTACAATGAGAATGGCACACTAAATTGGTAACGTACCGGGCACAAAGTGATATCGTTCTAGGGTGCAATGCCTTTTATCTGAGGATGACCCAAAAGGAATGCGTTTACAATGAGAATTGCACACTAAATTGGTAACGTACCGGGCACATAGTGGTATCGTTCTCACGCGCAATGCCTTTTATCTGAGGATGACCCAAAAGGAATGCATTTACAATGAGAATGGCACACTAAATTGGTAACGTACCGGGCACAAAGTGGTATCGTTCTCACGCGCAATGCCTTTTATCTGAGGATGACCCAAAAGGAATGCTTTAACAATGAAACTGGCACTCTAAATTGGTAACGTACCGGGCACAAAGTGGTATCGTTTTCACGCGCAATGCCTTTTATCTGAGGATGACCCAAAAGGAATGCGTTTAAAATGAGAATGGCACACTAAATTGGTAACGTACCGGGCACAAAGTGGTATCGTTCTAGGTTGCAATGCCTTTTATCTGAGGATGACCCAAAAGGAATGCGTTTACAATGAGAATGGCACACTAAATTGTTAACGTACCGGGCACAAAGTGATATCGTTCTCACGCGCAATGCCTTTTATCTGAGGATGACCCAAAAGGAATGCGTTTACAATGAGAATGGCACATTAAATTGGAAACGTACCGGGTACAAAGTGGTATCGTTCTCACGCGCAATGCCTTTTATCTGAGGATGACCCAAAAGGAATGCTTTAACAATGAGAATGGCACACTCAATTGGTAACGTACCGGGCACAAAATGGTATCGTTCTCACGCGCAATGCCTTTTATCTGAGGGTGACCCAAAAGGCATGCATTCACAAAGAGAATGGCACACTAAATTGGTTACGTACCAGACACAAAGTGATATCGTTCTCACGCCCAATGACTTTTATCTGAGGGTGACCCAAAAGGCATGTTTTTACACTGAGAATGGCGCACCAGATTGGTAAAGTTCCGGGCGCAGAGCTATACCGTTTTCGGATGCAATGGCTTTTATCTGTGGATGAACCAATAGGCATACCGAGAATATCATACTAATTGGTAAAATACAGGGCGCATGTGATATTGTTCCCGGGCGCAAAGCTTTGAAATTGAGGGTGAACCAATAGGCATGTTTTACTCCGAGAATGGCATACTAAATTGGTAAAATACAGGGCGCATGTGATATCGTTTTCAGACGCAGAACTTTGAAACTGAGGATGAACCAATAGGCATGTTTTTTTACAATGATAAAGGCACACTAGATTGGTAAAGTACCGGGTGCAGAGTTATACCGTTCTCGGACGCAAGGTCTTCTGTCTGAGGATGAACCGAGGGGGAAGGATTCTACTCTGCATATTTCAGCATGCTTCTTTGGAAGCTTTTTACTATTTTTTTTGCTTTGAGGCCAAGATTTGGTTGTGATGACGGTTGTTGTTGGTGATTTATTTTCTTCTTGTGTTTCATTTGTAAACTGTTGTTTGATATTAATTTCGTTGTCATCTTCATCATTATCCTCCATAGATTTGTTTTGGTATTCAAAGTTTGACTTTACAAATAGTCTGTTGATCTTCTCAAGATTTTCTTCTCGGACTGACAATTTCAGTTTAACCAAATTAGGAAACTTGCCAACTGATATACTTTGGACATGATCAACGGAAATACGATCTGGTCTTGTTTTTCGTGACCTTATTTCGGCCTCATGTTCGAAGTAAAGAAAGGACCCACAATCTCGCTTCCGTCTGCGTTTTCCTTTAGAGAAATACCCATCCGCCTGTTCCTTTGAATAAGATGATCTTCTCCGTTCTTCTTTGAATTTCTCAGATTTGATAACACTCCAATGAGAGTTGTCTTGAATTTTATCTGAGATTTTCTTGGCGTTTTCGACGGTGTTACTAGTGTTTTGTTCTACTGATTTTTGTTTCACCACATCGCATCCCTCTTGCATTGGCTCAACGATTATTTCTGTACTGTTGAGTGTCCTAGCACTTTCAGTTTTAACAAATATCTTTTCACATTGTTTCACGCTTTTTCCACCGGGAGACCTCGTCTCCTTTACAGGTGTTGGAATTTGAACACTTGGATTTTTATCGTCCAACTGAACAACACTCTCCTCGGGATGTTCGTGTATAGTAGCCATATCGTTTGTGGCGGCTAGGCTTCTTGGCCGGTTCCGGTTCTGTATGTCCCAAACTGAGGTATGTGTGCTCATACTGGTTGACACAAAGTCATCCGAATCACGCTGAGATGAACTACCGCAAACAAAGCGTCCAATCTCACGCCGCGTGATTCTATTCATATAGGCGTATATCAAAGGATTAAGAATACCACTGGAAAATAGAAAGCAAATTGCAGCAGCGCTGAAGTTTGAATCTGTTATAGCGCCGTTCATTGTTTCAAAACATTCCACGAAATACGGGACCCAGCAAATGAGGAATGCCGCACCGATTATTAGAATTGTTCGGACCGCCTTGCACTCCATAGATCCATTGGCGGCCTCCGAGTATTCAGTACTGCTAGAGGATTGCTCACTCTCAATATTTGTTCTTGTGTTCGTTTGACTAACCCACGGAGTCACCTTAGCACTTCTCTTGTTGTGACCAACTGCGGCTAAGAATATTCTTACATAGCATATAGACTGAGCAAATATAGGGAGTCCGAACGATAAAACACTGAACACAACTAGATAGTTGGTATTGTAGGACCAATCAAGGGAACATATGAAGTGGTTTTTATGAAACTTGTACTGTCCAAGCCCTGAGTCTAATACAGGCGGGATACTTATAACGATGCCAAACAGCCACGAGAGAAACACAAGTCCAAGGCAAAGTGACTGAGTAAACACATTCGGGTAGCGAAGAGAGTTCATTATGGCGTAGTTCCGATCCAATGAGATGGTAAGAAGAGCAAGCTGTTGGGTGACAACGAGGACGGTGAAAAGGAACCCCTGTACTTGACACCACGTGCCTGAGTATTCGAGATGCTGGGAGACAACGGCAAACAAACTGAACGGGAGAAGAAAGGTGGACATGCCTGAAAATAGAGAAGTATGTAGTAAGCAAGTGGCGTTGAGATCGATGCAACAACATTGAGTTTTAACAATTAAAAGCGTTAAAGCTGCACTCTCACCGATTGAACGTTTTGACAACTGTTTTATTTCTTGCCTTGGAACGAGCCATTTTTTGCGACAATCTATTGAAACATGTTATATAAGACTGCTGACAAAAAATTAGATCGCAGATTTTTATATTCAAGTTCAAAAATGTATGTTTTATGCATTTTTCTTAAACCTTTAGCCGTAGAACTTTAATTTTCGAACGGATTTATGTAAATCTACGATCTGATATTTTGTCAGCAATCTTACATCATTGGGTTGCAGATATTTACGTAAAAAATTGCTCTTTCCAAGACAAAAAATAAAAAAGTTTTAAAATGGTATATCTGTGAGAGTGCAGCTTTAATAATTGTGGAACTACATCGGTATATCGATAGGCTCACGTCAAAATTTGAAGCTGCATTTTTTTAGGCTTCGGAAGTTTTATATCACTAAAATAAGAATGGCGAGCCGCATCTTCTTGAAAAATGCCCAAAAAAAAACGCAATCAGAAAAAGGTGATGCATCATGTCATCAAATCGTCGAACAATAATTTGACATCTCACAGAGAATCAGGAATGTCAAACCTTCAGTAATTATAACTTCAGAAATTGTGACTTCAGCATTTTGTAAACAAACTGTGTGATTAAATAACATGTACCCAGAAAATACAAAAAAAGCGTAGCTACTGAAACTTTGGGATTTTGTAGTTTCTCTGTTTTGACGCGAGGCCATCAATATTTCAAGACATTTTGCCACTAAAGAAAAAAAACCTTAGCTGCCAGTAAATGTGTAACTTTGTGTGACAAATTTGCGTTTGAAAAAGCGTTTGTCTATCAATGCATGCGTACGTAAGGGCATATCTTCATAGATAGATGAGGGTCGGTTTAATAGTTAAATGTCTGGTAATAGTTCGAAAATTGTCAATGCAACTCTGCATTATACGCATTATTATACTTTAGAATACAACCTACATTTTCAGCCAATGAAATCGTAGATAGGCAATCATTAAGTACTAGGCTAAACATTGAAGCTGCACTCTCACAGATTGAACGTTTTGACAACTTTTTTTTATTTTTTGTCATGGAACGAGCCAATTTTTGCGAAAATCCATGGAAGGCAGTTATATAAGACTGATGACAAAAAATTAGAACGCCGATTTTTATACACATGTTCAAAAATTGATGTTAAGAAACACTATTACTACTAAATAAGATTTAACACATTTGATAAAATTGTTTAATAGTACTAAAAAGGATGAAAACATCGAAAACAGTGATGAATAACGAGTTTAATTTAAAAGAAATCTGCAGAAAACATGGTACTGCTACCTTATGAGACTATAGTAGATCGCAGTAAATATTTTAGCATTTACTAATAATATTTTTGTGCATTCAGCCGTTAAATACACGGTTATTATATTATTTATAGTAATTAAAAATATTCATAAATGCATTATTTAGTAACAAGTGGAGGGTTTATCGCTCAAATTTAAGTTTGTTTTACATGTGCATGTATTGATTTTGAATAAGAGTGTCATTTTAAGTACTTTGAATGGACATGTACGTTGGTTTTAGCATTATTTAATCATGTATTGTACCTTGTTAGAGATTGTTTGCTTTGTTTGAATAATATTATATACAATCGAAACCCGTTGGCTCGAACTCGCTTGGCTCGATTTTATTGTTGGCTCGAACTAATGTCAAGCCCCGATTTTGTCTTACTCTTTGTAAGCATTTCCGCTTGGCTCGATATTCGCGAAGCTCGAAGTATTTTGGCCGGTCCCTGAACTATCGAACCAACGGGTTTCGATTGTACATCAACCCCCGTATTAGAATGGTGACAAGTTGAATGGACGTTGTCGTTCTATAACTAACGTGAGGTTAAATTACAACATTATTCACTTATACCACACACTGTTTATTGAACGTTGTCAAAAAAGCTGCAATCTCACAGATTGACCATTTTAACAACTTTTTTTTCTTGAACAGAGTACATTTTTGCGTTAATATCTGCAAACGAATGATATAAGACTGCTAACAAAACATGAGATCGTAGACTTGCATATTTCCGTTCGAAAAGTAATGTTTTATGGCTTAAACCGTTACTTACGGTTTAAGAAAAATGCAAAAAACATCATTTTTCGAACTTAAAGATAAAAATCTGCGATATGATTTTTTTCAGCAATCTTATATAACGGTTCCATGGCTTTTTGCAAAAATTGGCTCGTTCCAAAACAAAAAATGAAAAAGTTGAACAAAACGTTCAACCTGTGAGAGTGCAGCTTTAACAACATGATACCAAAACAGTTTAGAAATCCGCAATCCCCGAGATTCAGTGTGTGTATACCACGTGATAAATTACGTCATATATGCTACGTCGGAAGGCAATATTTTGTTTAAAATAAAGACTTAAATCAATAATAGCTGTTCGCTTACTTCACCATTTTAAATGAAACAAAGGTTAGTCTATGCAGCTTAAAGAGCCCCACCTTTGTTTTATAACCGGAGTTTGATAAGGTGATTACATGTAGTTTCATCAAACACTTCGACAAACCTGTTTCCCAAACAATGTTTTGACAGTGCTCCGTCAGACGGCCGTATCGTGAAAAGTTTTGTCGAAGTGTTATAAGAAACTAAACTCTCAATCAAAATTTGGTAAAAGACCGAAGGCGGTGCTCCATAAGCTACATAGACTGCGCTATGTTTCATTTAAAATGGTAAAGAAAATGAAAAGTTATCATTGTTTTAAGTCTTCAATCGAAGCAAAATATTGCCTTCCGACGTAGCATTTATGACGCAATTTATCACGTGGTATACACACACTGAGATTGAAAGTATACACTTGCCGTAAAGCGCCCGTGTAGGATTTCAATAACTCGGGCTGTGGTTGCAGTAACTATAAGAAATATGGTTTGAAACTTCGAATACCAACAAAGCTTATTTGATTATTGTTTAGAACAGCGGTAGAGCTCAGAGGAGTCAGTCCCTAAATTATCGAGTCTCTCGGCTGTGCTCAAAATTGAGTCCTTTTAAGTGAAAAACAAATAAACAGCTCTGGCAGCAATTGCCTTATCTTTCAACAATCAATATTCTCTTGCAGAAAAGGTGATAATTTGTCCAAAAGCTCCGTTTGTGAACATAGTGTTCTATATACAAATTTTGTCGCCATATTTAGGTCTCTTATGTAGATATGCCGCCTTTGGACTGGTTAATAGATTTTAAAGTCGATTCATTTTTGTTCTCAAATTTATTAATTACACAAATCTGAACTTAGTTTCAAATAAGGAATATTTGCGAAAATCTTTCAAAGCCAATACACTAATCTTGTAAAAATAACATAAACACAACAACTTTGTTTTCAAACGTTTTGCTGGTGTTTTAATCAACAGACGATATAGTTTATTACACGTCTGCATTTATGATGTTCGGTTGACAGTGCAAGGTCATGGCACTCAAAATCGATTACAAGGAGATCCGCAATGTTCTATTAAATTTGAAATCAAACTTGAATGTTAGAAACCAATTTCAAATGTAACGAACGAATCTTCTTTTATCTTTATCAAATATAAGTGCATTAGCAGTTTTAAACTGAGCAATTACACTGGTAAATTCAAGGAATTAGTTCATAAAACGCTAATGACACTCTGAAATAGCCTCACTATTTCTAGATTCCATTCATTGTCTGCAAAATTTGTTTCCAAGCAAGACTTTGCATCATTCTTGTAAATTTGATGGCTTTACATCATTTAATAGGTCTGTTAAGCTTTTGTCATTTGTACAGTAAATGTTTTGATACTGGGTTTAATATAAAACAAGTTCAACAATGAAAGGTTTACATATAAGCTTTGTTTTACGTGTAAGTTCAAAAATTACGTCGAAACATAAACGTCACAACTATAATCGATTTCCGCAAATAGGATCCGTCGCCTATCGGTTATGCCCATTTCTAATAAAGGTGAACATGACCTTAACCTTTGCCCTATTTATAACAAAATCATACGGGGTCTTTGACTGACCATGGTTTATGTGAATACCAAGTTTAAGAAATAAAAACCAAGTCAATCGAAAGAAAACAAACGGAGAATAAAGCATCCGTAACTGTCCTAATAAAGGTGACCTTGCACTTTGACCTGTGATCATTTAATCAATAAAGGTCATCTACAAACCACGCTCAATGTACAAACCGGGTTTAAACTAGACTAGAGACTGTTCTTAAACATGGTTTCTTTAAATAGTTTACATACTGAACATAGTTTTAATAACGTGCTTTGTATGTATATAATACCAGTTTATAAAAATTAAGAAATGACACTGAAAATGAAATGAAACTCTATGGCTCTATGAAACTCACCCCCGATGTGTTATATCAGTGAATTCATAGTTTAAAATATCTATAATAAATCAATTCCATCGTTTTCATTCTGTAGAATGATTATAACCCTAACTGATTATTTATAATTACGAAAACACTTGCTGTCGCGATTGGTTATCGCCAATGCAATGAATGCTGTTGTTGTGATGGTTGGTGGTGTTGTTGTTGTTGTTGTTGGTGGTGGTGGTGGTGGTGGTGTTGTTTCTGTTGTTGTTGTTGGTGGAGGTGGTGGTGTTGTTGTTGTTGATGGTGTGGTGGTGATGGTTGTGGGGGTGTTGTTGCTGCCGGTGGTGGTGTTGTTGGTCGTGGTGGTGGTGTTGTTGGTGGTGGTGGTGCTGTTGTAAATATAACCATTAAGATCTAGTTCGAAAAAATATAAACCAATCAATAAGATCGAAATAAACAAATCAAACATAGGCATTAAAACAAACGGCGCGATTGGAATGGAAAAACATGTTATCATTCAACCCACTTAATGTTACCTCCCGGCGTCCCTAACCATTAAATAATTAGTTCACAATCATAGAGTTTTTTTCTTGACTGAGCGTTTTCATCTAAATTAATATTATGATTGATTCGTGTCACGCAAAATTGTTGGAGGCACGGGTTGTATCGTGACTGTTGTACAAATGAGGCCAAATGAATGGCAATGCGCATCATTTTAAACACACGTTATACCTGTTTATTGTTCGAATTTATTTTTTGTCCAAGACGATAGCTATGTTTATCAAATATGCCGTAGATAAGTTTTGGTAAATTTACAGATCGTTGTTATTGATTTGAATCAGTTAGATCAGTAGATTTAAACAGGGCTTGGCCAGTAGATGAAATATAACCTCAAACACTAAGCTGGTCAAAGGTATATTAGTATAATAGATTTTAGATGCATTTATTTCAGCAATCTACTTACACAATTGACAGACGATGAGATTCAACACAAAGCAGTTAGAAACGCTCAGTAGGTGTGTTTTCTTGTAGAAAAGCAGACACAATGTTCCGTTGAAGGTCAAGGACAGGAACAAAATGGCGCCCAAATAAACGGCCATCAACGTTCGCCATACTTCGGTAGTTTCCGTGCTGATGACGTCACTAGCTATGTCCGTTGTCCCGTTATTAGCCAGATGACGGATAACCTCAGTTGTTGACATGCTATCTCTTAGGTGGTCATCCGACAGAAGCATTAACAATCACGCGATATATTGAACCTTAATCTATCACGAAACCTTCCCTATAGTCGATTACAAGTTTAAGCCACAGGCGATCATTGTTCCTTTTGATAACATTCCCGTTTCTGAAGAACCCGCTAAATCATGAAAATATAACATTACTGCTTTTAATTACAATCGACGTTACTATGGATACGGTTTTCCGTCTAAATGGTTAAATTCTAAAGAATTAAACTCGCATGCTGTTTCTTTTGCTGCATGTTGGTGGCTGTTCATTGTTCTTCTGAAAGAGAAAGAACAACATATTCATATAATATTTATATACCTTAATATTTTGTGTGGTTTGCACTATGGTATTTCCGAGATAAGAATTTCGTTTAAACGAAATACGTTAGACGTTAAAATGATTTTCTAAGTCGTTTTATCGAGTTACTATGTCGTTTTAACGAGATAGTCGTAAGTCGTTTTAACGAGACAGTCGTAAGTTGTTTTAACGAGATAGTCGTAAGTCGTTTTAACGAGATAGTCGTAAATCGTTTTAACGAGATAGTCGTAAGTCGTTTTAACGAGATAGTCGTAAGTCGTTTTAACGAGATAGTCGTAAGTCGTTTTAACGAGATAGTCGTAAATCGTTTTAACGAGATAGTCGTAAGTTGTTTTAACGTTTTAACGAGATAGTCGTAAGTCGTTTTAACGAGATAAAAAAAACACGAATGTCACCGCTAAGCCACAGTAAGCAGATGTTTGATTCATTGATAAAACATCATGAAAGGTCAACAATATAGCTTTATTGTCAAAACTTATTTGAAAATGAGACAAAAAATTCTCTATATGATCGAAAAGTGTTAGTAACGCTATTGAAAATTGATCATCTATGCTTAGATTTACAGCATGCTGGTCAAACGAGGGGCTGTTCCAGGAATTGACGTAAGGGGGGCGTTGGTTTAGGGCACAACCTTTTGGCATGCGTCCCTCCCTAAATAGTCTAAAATATTGACAGTGTGAGGGGTGTCTATCACGAAATGATGCCTTTTATGCGTATTTTAATTATTTTTTCTCTCCGATATTCACATAAAAAGTTAACTTGGACGATTTAAGGGGAGGGGGCGTTCGCTCCCCCCACTGGACCGCTAGTGGCTCTGGGTTTGGATAGATAGTATGCTATTGTTATCTAAATTATCTTTTATCTTAATTCAGTTACTCAGATTTAGCATGCTCAACTCTTATATTAAAATATGTGTTCTATTCAAATCAAATTTACGAGTAATAAAGTTATACAGGTTACACAAAATAATAAATTACCATAAAGCTACTTCAAGATGTTTTGTGCGACAAATATATTTTTAATTGTTGGTTACTCATTTATTTAATCATAAATGGTTTTTATTTAGCAGGTTACAAAGCGGTTTGAGCATGCGTTCTGGCAAGTGTAAAGATCATTCGGAGCTCCTCGGCCATATTTATCGAAAACAACCTCGAATGTATTACATCAGTAGAAGTAGTTCGTAAAATTTTGAATTATATCATTAATTGAATGTAGTGATAAGCTTATATTTGTTGATCTAAGTTTAAATTATTTGCCAGTGAAGAGTATTATTTCAAACATAATTAAGATTCCTAAGAGTTAAGTCATTAAGTTTAACTTCTTAATTAAATTACTACGCGATCTACTTGCAGCGGACTTAAAAAGACCCAATTTCTAAGTATGTAAACCGTCCATATACATCCGAGGTTGTTGTCGATGGAAATGGCCAAGGAGCTCCGAATGGTATAAAGATCATAATACTATGCCGACTAAACGGTGTAGAAAAGAAAACATTCCATATTACAAAATGATTAATTAAGGGCAAATACATATACAGTCGAAACTCGATATCCCAGGGTCCGGCCAGAATACTTCGAAACTTGCGATTATCGAGCCAAGCGGGAATGCTTACAGTCAAACAAAATCGGGGCTTGATATAAAGTTCGAGCCAACAAAGAATTCACCCAAGACGTTGTGAGTTCGATTCCGACCGGGGGTGGCTGTTCTTTCTCACCGCGTTTCAAAAAGGACATCATTACTGATGAGTATCTAGGAAGCGGACTCGAGCGTAATTCATAACAGCGTTCAGCTAATTTCATAATCGAGCTTAAATTAATTGCTTTAATTTCATCCCTGCCCGTAATCTTATTTTTTCGCCGCAACTTAATTTGTATTGACTCAAATACAAATGTTGACCTTGGGACCTTGTGTAGCGGTACGGTACTGTCCGCGAACGGTGTATGGTACCGATGTATAACATTTACATGTAAAAAAAAGAGAATTGTAACGATCATGTTTGGTCCCTTATACAATAAGAAAGAGCATGCACACATATTCAACGGCGAAACAGTCAAATAATAAAAATAATAAAAATAAAAAAAATGTCTTCCCCGCCCCGTTAAAATTAGACGAAAATCTAGCAGTTAACTTATATTTGCTTAAAGCTGCACTCTCACAGATATACAGTTTTTACAACTTTTTTTTATTTTTTGTCTTGGAAAGAGCAAATTTTTGCGTAAATATCTGCAAACCAATGATATAAGATTGCTGACAAAAATTAAGATCGTAGATTTTCATATTTCCGTTCGAAAATTAATGTTTTATGGCTTAAACCGTTACTAACGGTTTTAGAAAAATACATAAAACATCAATTTTTGAAATTAAATATAAAATCTGCGATCTATTTTTTGTCAGCAGCCTTATATAACTGGTTTCCATGGATTTTCGCAAAAAATGGCTCGTTCCAAGACAAAAATAAAAAAGTTGTCAAAACGTTCAATCTGTGAGAGTGCAGCGTTAAAGTTAATACATATAAACATAGAAAAACACAATTACCTTCATCAATTAAATATTCAACCACATGCCGTAATATTTAAAACCTCCAGTGCACTCAACTCCAGCTAAGGTATCTCTTGCAGTAAGACTATTTGCGCTATAAGACCATAAACGGACAAGTTTGCTTAAAGTTAAGCCATTTCTCCAATAACTGTTGGCTAGACAACTTGATAAGATCCTCCAATAGTGCTTAGTGCGGATTTGTTTTTAAAATGTTCTTATCAGTATAATTGTCTTCCTATAAGGCGTCGTAAATGTTTGAATCACTCACAAATGTAGCAAACGTCTGTGACAAGAGACTGAAAATGTTCAAAACACTCACAAATGTAGCAGACGTCTGTGACAAGAGACTGTAAATGTTCAAAACACACACAAATGTAGCAAACGTCTGTGACAAGAGACTGTAAATATTCAATACACAAACAAATGTAGCAAACGTCTGTGACAAGAGACCGTAAATGTTCAAAACACAAACAAATGTAGCAAACGTCTGTGACAAGAGACCGTAAATGTTCAAAACACAAACAAATGTAGCAAACGTCTGTGGCGAGAGACCGTAAATGTTCAAAACACACACAAATGTTAGCAAACGTCTGTGACGAGAGACCGTAAATGTTCAAAACACACACAAATGTAGCAAACGTCTGTGACGAGAGACCGTAAATGTTCAAAACACACACAAATGTAGCAAACGTCTGTGACGAGAGATCGTAAATGTTCAAAACACACACAAATGTAGCAAACGTCTGTGACGAGAGACCGTAAATGTTCAAAACACACACAAATGTAGCAAACGTCTGTGACGAGAGACCGTAAATGTTCAAAACACACACAAATGTAGCAAACGTCTGTGACGAGAGACCGAAAATGTTCAAAACACACACAAATGTAGCAAACGTCTGTGACGAGAGACCGAAAATGTTCAAAACACACACAAATGTAGCAAACGTCTGTGACGAGAGACCGTAAATGTTCAAAACACACACAAATGTAGCAAACGTCTGTGACGAGAGACCGAAAATGTTCAAAACACACACAAATGTAGCAAACGTCTGTGACGAGAGCCCGAAAATGTTCAAAACACACACAAATGTAGCAAACGTCTGTGACGAGAGCCCGAAAATGTTCAAAACACACACAAATGTAGCAAACATCTGTGACGAGAGCCCGAAAATGTTCAAAACACACACAAATGTAGCAAACGTTTGTGACGAGAGCCCGAAAATGTTCAAAACACACACAAATGTAGCAACCGCCTGTGACGAGAGCCCGAAAATGTTCAAAACACACACAAATGTAGCAACCGCCAGTGACAAGAGACCGTAAATGTTCAAAACACAATCAAATGTAGCAACCGCCAGTGACAAGAGACCGTAAATGTTCAAAACACAATCAAATGTAGCAACCGCCTGTGACAAGAGACCGTAAATGTTCAAAACACACACAAATGTAGCAAACGCCTGTGACAAGAGACCGTAAATGTTCAAAACACACACAAATGTAGCAAACGTCTGTGACAAGTGATTGTAAATGTTTAACAAGGAAACACTTAATTTTATTGGCAATATATCAAACAATAAAATTAATGATAGCAATTGCATTTGATATCATAAAAATCCAATTAGTTTCACCTTTATTATGGTTTGTGCAAGAGCAAACTGCCTGGCACAAATCACATTCATTTGTTATTTTAATTAGTTTTATTTCATAACATCACTATGAGATGAATTACCTAACTCATAAATGGTTTAATGCCCTTCATTAGCTGACATGGAATGTAAATTAACCCTGATAATAATCTAGAAATATTTGGACCACTATTTTTATGAACGTCCATTTTTCTCACTCAGAAATAGGGTCAGTTTGATTGTGATACATTGCTTAGTGATTTTTCTTTATTTTACTTACAACTGACATGTAAAAGAATGCTTTTGTCACTAAATGTATACAAGGTAAGGTATCACGTGACTTAAAGGGGTTCTCACATAGGTCACCACGGGTCACAACCGATGTAAACAAACAAGTAAGTGACGTTAATTTCTAAATAACTTCATGACAGAAAGCTTTGAAAAAAATGTCTCAGCCTATTAAAGACTGTGTTATTTTCTGCTTCTACGCGTGTAAAATATTTTAGATTTGCTTGTATTTTAATAATGCAATCCTTGACAAAAATAGAGTTGCATCGTTCCACAAAATTTCGTCAGGTTTAAATTTTGGTCAAAGATTGCATTATTAAACTTACTTGTTTGTTTACATGGGTTGCGACCCGTGGTGAACCATATGAAAACCCCTTTAAATCACATGATTATCGCCCCGGTATATTTGCGTTCCATTCCGGGTAAAGGAACAAACAAATATACATTAAAAGTGTTTGCAGGCTACGTTAGTGCTGGAAAAGAATATAGACCAAATGACAACTATTATTACATGCTTTCCGTTGGTTTATCGATATTTACCAGCGAAAAAAAAAGTTAAACGCTTGATTACTTAAAGAATGAATTGCAGGTTTGGTGTCATTATCGGGGTATGAACGCAGTTGGGCTGTGATGTGGAGTCCGAAGGACTTTAAGCATACTTTAACCAGCCCAACTGAGTTCATATCCCCGATAATTACATCAATCCTGCAGTTGATTACTTATATTTACACCAATAGTTCATTATTTCATGATCCAAACACATCCAAAGATGTTGCGTTTATCGGATGATAATCGCAATTGCCGAAAACCCGTTCGTTAAAGGACTGAAAGTTGTGGTGTAAATATTTATATTCAATCTACTTGAACTATGATCTACTAGACCGAAAATGACCAATATCTACTACTATGAAATAACCATTGATATGAAATGAAAATACTGAATGTCAAAATACAACATGGTCATAAGTCAGCCATCTTGAATGAGATTGGAAATTTTTATGTAACGCACATTGACTCATAATGGTAAGTCACTGTCCCAAAGTAGAAAAGAATTTATATGACCATGTTTTGAATACTACGTTCGGACTAAATCACAAGCGCAGTAACTCTGTAAAAATACCCGAGCAAAAATTCCGATGACAATGCACATCTGGCTTAGTTTGATCCTTATCATTTCTGTACAGTTTCATTAAAATATCTTCAGCAGTTTAGGAGATTTTGCTATAACAATCTTTGTGATGACGAACAAAATCCGGTATGGCCACCAGTCAGCCATTTTGAGTGCTATTTGAAAACTCGTATTGTTGAGTCACTGTGCCAAGGTAGAACTACGATGTATTGAGAATACTTGCAGTCATGTATCTCTATATGTTCTACATGTACAAAAGGGGGCTTTATTTCGGAAACAAATTACACAAGCAAAGCATGCCAATGTAAATGCAAACTAGGCTTAATACTTATCATTCCTGTAAAGTTTCATCAAAATTCTTCTAGCAGTTTTGTAGAATTCACTTGAACAATCTGTATGGCATTCTTACATTCAAACAAACTGACAGATGGAAAGGACATTGACGTATCCACTACCTCCTAATGGGAGGGAGAGGTTGAGACGCTATTACTTTTGAAGTCTTGAAAAATGAGTTATATCATTAATAAAATGTAGTAGTTAAATATATATTTGTTGATTTTAGTTTACACTGATTGCCAGTGAAGTGTATTATTGAACACATAATTACGTTTACCAAGAGGTAAGTCATTAACTTTAACTGCAAAATTAAATTACTACGCGATCTACTTGCAGCGGACTTAAACATACAAATATCTGAGTATGTAAACAGTCCAAATACATCCGAGGTTGTTTTCGATGAAAATGGACAAGGAGTTTCGAATTTACATTTGTTTCTTGGTACGTTTGGTTAGTTACCTATAAAATCCTCGTCGAAGTTTATCAATTCTTGGTTTTGCTTGTTTTTATTATAATCGTTAGTATATTTTCAAAACTGTAAATAAATGGTATAATTTTGCAATGTAGTAGATATTCCAATAAATTGGAATCAAAAAAATATTGAAACATTATATAAACTTATACATTAACATTCATCTCGTAATGGAGGAAATTGCCCAATCTGGATTTTTTTACATGAGCACCGGCTTAAGTCTATTTCCGTTTCTGCTAATTCTCATATAATGGAATCCCCATTTTGTCGATCGGGCAATTTCCTTGCAGGTAAATGAACGTGAAAGGTTTCAATATAATAAAATGCCTAACATAATTTTATAAACGTGTATATCTACCATTCTTATTTCTATTAATAATCGTGTCACAGTCCAGGTCCTCGTGATTCACGCTAATTTAACGCCATATTTCCGTGGGTAATTCGAGCTTACTAAGACTTGGAGGAGGAAGAAACATTGGAATTCTATTGATTTTATAAAAGATTCTACGGGGAAATAAATAAACTGTCGCTGATAAAATTCCAGTTACTATAGAAATTAAATTCTGTGCATACATATCCGATAAAATTGAAGCAAAGCAAGGATAAAGTTATCGGCGTTATTTTCTTGTTTGTTTGTTTAATATTGATTTTAGCATACATTTTATACTTGAGGCTCATTATTTCCCTCACTTTTTTTTTGAAAAAATGTCTTATTATTTTTAATGGGTTGGCTTCCTAATAAAAATGGAAGGAATATAAGTATTTATCATGCGTTTCCGGTCCGCATCGAAAAAGCGGACCGAAGGCACGCGCGTTGGCATTTTAAATGCCTTGTTAAGTTTCTGAAATTGCATTGCGCGAAATGACAAATGTCGATATATTGCATTGTCTTAACTAGCATTTTACCGAATAACAAATGTCGATATATTGTAGAGTGTTTGACCTAGCATTGCGCGAAATGACAAATGTCGATATATTGAAGAGTTTCTGACCTAGCATTGCGCGAAATGACAAATGCCGATATATTGTAGAGTGTTTGACCTAGCATTGCGCGAAATGACAAATGTCGATATATTGAAGAGTTTCTGACCTAGCATTGCGCGAAATGACAAATGTCGATATATTGAAGAGTTTCTGACCTAGCATTGCGCGAAATGACAAATGTCGATATATTGTAGAGTTTCTGACCTAGCATTGCGCGAAATGACAAATGTCGATATATTGAAGAGTTTCTGACCTAGCATTACGCGAAATGACAAATGTCGATATATTGAAGAGTTTCTGACCTAGCATTGCGCGAAATGACATATGTCGGTATATTGAAGAGTTTCTGACCTAGCATTGCACGAAATGACAAATGTCGATAAATTGTAGAGTGTTTGACCTAGCATTGCGCGAAATGACAAATGTCGATATATTGAAGAGTTTCTGACCTAGCATTGCGCGAAATGACAAATGTCGATATATTGTAGAGTTTCTGACCTAGCATTGCGCGAAATGACAAATGTCAAATGAAATAAACTCTATAATGAGCCTATTGTTTGGGTTAAAAACGGTTTAAAAAAATGCATAAAACATAATTTTTTCAAACTTAATATAAAATTCTGCAATCTAATGTCTTGTCAGCAGTCTTATATGACTGGTTAGCACATTCGCATAAATTGGCTCGTTCCAAGACATGAAATAAAAAAGTTTTCAAAACGTTCGATCTGTGAGAGCGCAGTAAAGCAAACATACAACATAACAAATTGGTTGAATTGTGGGCAAATTCATAAACATGTTTTTATATTTCTAGATATTTGTTTGCCTTGAAGGTTTTTTTTTAATCTAATACTTCAGTCTAATCATAAAATCAATTGGGTATGGAAAATAAATGAATATTATGGTTTGAACGTGATCTTGCATCAACACGACGAATATATCACACTTAGCGTTATCGCTGATTGCAGGGATGTATCGAAATGACAGTGGCGTACCTAATTTAGAAATTGTACCACGAAAAACTTAAGCCGTGGGCATGTCGAGATCTGCTATAAGTTTAGTCTCTAAATGCTATATTGGGTGGGGGCGGAATCCCGTCCCGGGCGACAATTTGAAGAAAACAGTAATGAAAGAACCATTTTCAAGCATTCTGAATGCCGACATGCTCTGCCATTATAAGAAGTTTAACCAGTTGAACGTTACATGTATGTTTTAGCTTTCAAATTCTAATCATATTTGCACTTGCCATTCCGGGGGAACCAAAAAAAGATCAGTTCTACACCCGGGCGAACTGGAATATACACAGATACGTCCCTGCTTGATTCGATTGGCAAAGTTTCCTTTGATATCTAACAATTTCCCTAGATTTTACCGACAAATTCAGTAGTTTATTTTGTTCATTATTAATACTTTATAATAATATTGAACGTGTCGTCTTTCTTAATCAGAGCTTTGGTTGACCTGTCGAGAATAATGTTCTGATATAAGGTTTTATTCAATTATTTAGCATGACAGCGTTATTGCACTTTCGTTTTAATTTTGCGCTGACTGATTTTCAAGACCATAAGTCGATTAATAACCCTTATACGTCTCCAGATTAGCTTTAACTAAGTCCTTTAGAAAGTGTACGACCTCTGAATAGAAAGCGACAAACAGGCTTGGCTGGTATTCAAAAGCAACTGGGGTCATTTCCCAATGACGTCACTATCCTAATTTAAGAGTTTCATTGACAATAAGATGTACACATTTAACTTAATACTTTCTGAAATACATTATTTCATTGACCTTATTGAGAAAAAACAACCATACTTTTATGTTAAGAATCACACTCATACACGCGCGCACACAATCAAACACGCACGCACGCACCTACGCACGCACACACGCACGCACACACAAACACACACGAACGCGCACGCACTCGCACGCACGCACACACACGAACGCGCACGCAAACGCACACACTCACACCACACACACGCTCTTATAAAATTATTTGACTATGAAAAGTTTAAGAAATCTACATATATTAAGTAATGACTGAAGCAATGTTATGAGTACGGCCTCTGAAATGTTGTTATATAAATATTAATATAACGACGACGAATCTAGGTCAAACAATTTTTTTCTTCTCGAATTTGAACGCACCTGCTCTATTGTTTACATGAGAAGTCTCGAGTCTCTTTCGTAAATATTTACTGACCCATATTTTAAAGGGACACGCGCATGATTTTGTACATTTTTTCACGGTAATTTATCTGAAAACACTTCTATTATAACTTTTTTACTCTTTGGTACCGAAACTGTCGAGAAAAATACAATTTTAGTATAAAAAAAAGAATTTAGGTTTTAGTGGGATGCGAACCAACAACGGTAAAGTCAAGATAAAAATCACGCTTTTAAAACTTTAGATCTTCGACGACGATTTTTGTGCAAATATGTATATTTGTTGAAGGTACCCAGCTATTGGTATCTTAGTTTAACACTTTTAATGATTTCCACACTATTATTTTCACTATACAAAAGAGAGCATTTTACAAAAACATGAGCGAATCCCTTTACGACATTCAGAAATCGTTAATGCGAGTACGACGTTTGAATAGAAATCAACCAAAAGGGCATTCGGAACTCCTTTAAATGTTAAAAGACTATGAAAAAATGCACCTGCCCTATTATATAAGTGAGAAGTACGACTCGCGTCTCTATTGTAAGTATGCCTTTTTATAAAGTATATTCTATGTTTACCAGCAGGGCTAGTTTTCATAAAACATCTTAGGTCATTTCTTAACTGATGTAAATTTTCTTAACTTTTCATAGTTAAATTAAACGATTTTATGATTTTTTTAATAAATGCTCGACTTTTGTTTTGAGTATAAAAGCAATTTTGATTGGTGTTATCAAGAAATAATATCCTTCACCTGTTAGCCACTTAAATTAAGAACATAAATTATTTTAGGAAATGACTTAAGATGTTTTGTCAAAACCACCCGAGTGATTTTAAATGATAACAACAATTTTTATAAGGTCAAATAGAAAGGCCGTATAGTTGCTTAGACACCATTGCATTCGTTTTAAATATCCCGCTCCATTGATTTCATTCAGTGTAAACAAATGTTCTGTGTATTTTATGCACCAGTCAATTGTAACAACGGCCCCCAGGTCCGGGGAATAGCGGGGACTTTGACTTTCGGTCCAGCCAACCCCGGGTAAAAGCTCCGGCCTGCGGAGGCAAACTGCCGGTAAAATCACCGCCAAATGCCCCCGCACCCCAGGAATCCTAGGTAAGGCTTATTCCCCGTTATTTTGGGCGCCAAGACAAAACCACCGCACTCACCCGGCATTGCGGGGCCACCAGGAAGGAAAATCACGGCCCATTTCCCCGGCTATTAATGGTATACCCCGGACCTGGGTGTGTGTGTGTGGGGGGGGGGGGGGGGGGGCTTGGTTACAATTGACTAGTGCATATTTAGCCACGTACTTTTTTAAAAGTTTATCTGAAAACAAAAACCTCTATTGAGTTTATTTTAGATTTCATTCACGCGATGATAAATTTCCTTCCAGAAATTGAGTCATCTTTAAATTTAATTTAATTTGCAAACCTTTGTGCTTATATCTTGCTGTTTTAACAACAAAGGACTTTTTGTAAGAGAAAAAGAAGAAAATATAACTACTAAATTAAAGCATTTTTTCCCTTTGAAAAAAAATGTGTCGGCGAAATAAAAGACCTTTTCGGTTTTCATTAACTAAACAGAACATTTTTTATAAGGCATAAACATGCTCATAGCCCAACACATATATAAATTCACATTAACTAAGGCAGTATAACATTTGTTTAATGAGAAGAGCATAATAACCGAATCAGATATACATTTTTACAGGATATGATTATGTACGTATTTATCCAATTATAACATTTTTACTTTTTTCAGTTGCATTTAAAGTATGCTTAGAAAGTTTGCGAATCAAAGATGTATTCTCCGCAATTTACAAACTACAAAGTTCTTGCTGAGTTGGCCAGCTGCAATAATATTAAAGTAAAAACATATTTAAACTATAATTATACAATAAGCTTACTCGATAAAAATGGTATTCATTTTCAATTACATTCATATAACAAAATACACATTTTCTATCATCTCTATATATTTACATATATATTCCATGAATTTGCAAAACCGTGCGTGCATACCGCATGTACGCACAAAAATTAGAATCAATCCTTAAGTATATTCCTAATTCGTCCCTCTTATATGTATAGACAGTTGATAGAAAACGCAATAACTTACCCCGGCATCTTCACAAGTCAGATCACACCAACAAACTGAGACGAGAAACTGTTACCAGGTTACATCTTCCTATCGGGTTTCTGTAGAAGTATCTATACGTGTACTTTTCCTTAAAGATGCACTCTTACTCCCAAAGAAGATATACCACAATACAACTATTGTTTTAATTTTCCAAAAAAGGGTGAATAAATGTCGAAAACAATTGTTTTTATGAAGGATACTGAGTTTAATTTGAAAGAACTGTGCATAAAAGACTATATTTCTACCTTATTGGACTCAAGTAGATCACAGTAAATCTTTTAGCATTCACCAATCATTTAATTTTTTTTTTGCGTTTTCTGTTATCAAATACAGGGTTACAAACTTATTATCAGTTATAAATATTTTCCATAAATGCTTACTGGTTATATGATATATTAACATGATAACATCTGAAATACTCTATTTTCATTGATGTTATTGAATATACATTCATTTATTATACTATCACATATATTTTTCTTTTACATTGACTATGAAATGTTTTAAGATATCGGTTTAAGTTAAGTAATGACATAAAATGTTTTATGAAAACCAACCATGTATATCATAGGCAAGTAGTGAATGCGATGTTTGTTTCAGTGAGCTATTGGTAGATATATAGGGGGCGCCGCTATACGTTATAATTATGTAAGCACATGTATTGTTGTGTCCCTTTATTCGCTATTATATTAGTATTTTCATTGATTTTATTAAAAATACTTTCATTATTCCAACATCACTTATTTCTTTTTCTTTTAATTTGACTATGATATGTTTTAAGATATCGACTTAAGTTAATTTATGACTTTAAGATGTTTTACGAATACCGGCTCTGTATATGACTGTGGTCAATGCGGTTTTTAGGCTTGACTTTTCTGTTTTCTGTTTTCTGTAGCTTTTTGCAAAAATATTGAGCTCTAGCTCCAGACTTTTTATATAGACCACAAAAATAGGAACACTCTTGGCAGTTTTCGGTTTTGACCTCATTGCAATAAGATTGCATAATAATTCTAAAAATAAGGTTCTACAGGGGAGGGAACTCAGATATACAGTACATAATAAATTCAATGCGATTGTTTTCCCTTCTGTTCTGCTCTAGCAGTGAAATTAGCTTAATGATGAGAAAGAACCATCGCTCAAGCCGTTCAGTACTATCAGTGCTTTCATTGTATAAGTGAGCTGTTTAGGTATACAGGGGGCGCCGGCACGTTATAATAATGTTAGCACATGCATTGATGTGTCCCTTTATTCGCTTCATCAGTCTTGTTGCATAAATATTTTTTTTTATGTAGTATCCTTTGTTAATACTTAATTATATAAACTGAATGTGAAGGCTTCTTTGTAAATACTAAAAATAAAAAAGACCAACCGGTAATATTATCAATTTGTTTTTAATTCGACTTGATATAACACGACACGTTTCCACAATTTTATCGACTGTTTTACTAATTAACTTGAATGTTGACATTTTTTGTCGACAAATATGGTAAAAGAAGTTGTATATACCTCATTTACAGTAAACTCCACATGGTGTGTTCGACATTTTTGTCGACATATCCATTGAAGAAATTAACAAGTCGACAGTTGGCAAAATGTCTTGTTATAATTTGTCATATTCACAACACTACGTATATGTTTTTGATTATTGCAAATTTCTATGTTTGAGGCAAAACCAGCTTCCTTGTCATTCGTGTTGATTGTTTGGACCAATGAGTGTTACGTACATGTATAGCAAATTAATAAAAAGGACATTTACTTTACCTACTTAAAGATAGCAGTTATCTAACCCTCATGAAGATGACATTTACTTTACCCTCATGAAGATGACATTTACTTTACCCTCATGAAGATGACGTTTACTTTACCCACATGAATATTGCATTTACTTTACCAACATGAATATTGCATTTACTTTAACCACAAGAAGATATCATTTACTTTAACCACAAGAAGATATCATTTACTTTAACCACAAGAAGATATCATTTACTTTACCCACAAGAAGATATCATTTACTTTACCCACAAGAAGATATCATTTACTTTACCCACAAGAAGATATCATTTACTTTACCCACATGAAGATGACATTTACTTTACCCACATGAAGATGACATTTACTTTACCCTCATGAAGATGACATGTACTTTACCTACATGAATATTGCATTTATTTACACACATGAATATTGCATTTACCCACATAAATATTGCATTTACCTTACACACAGAGAGATAACATTTACGTTACCCACATGAATATTACATTTACTGTAAGGGAAGTAACTACACTTTTGATTTTAAAAGTAATTCTATAAGTAAATATTAGTCATTCTTAGCATATTTCACAGACAAAATGTTACCCTGGTTAGAGCTTCCCTGGTTTGTTAACGTGCACCAGTATAGCATTGCCACACGCGACACCCATTTAACGTCTTTCCCAGTGGACGGTCAGTATTATTTTGAGAGGTTCAGCGGGGAAACCCTAGATAGAAAATTAAGTGTGTTACCGCTAAACCACCGATTTGATGCTTTAAAACGATAAAGACTATACTGTTCTATATAGTAGTTATTTTATAGTTCAAATAAAATAAAATAGTTTAAATACGGTTTTAGCAAAACAATCTTACTGGCACTGTATTTTCATAAAATATTTCAATTGAAAGATAGCTTATATTTATTTGAAACAAAGGGAGGTAATAAGACAATTGGTATAGACCGATTAAATCGGTGATTTTTCACTAAACACCAATGTCCCATTGATATGTTTTTTTATTCCAAAATGCTTGCATCGCATTTATTTTAGAAACATGAGCTTAATTTTAGTAACTTGTTGAAATTTCGTTTAAAACGGTGTTCAGCACGGAGGTTCCTTTTTATGACGAAACAGGGTCCCTTACCGGCGTAGTTTGTTTAGATTTGTTTGCATTTTTACATTTCCCATTTGTTGCAATGACAAAATGTTTGCAGGTAAGATGTTGGTCTTGTTTTTTGTGTTGTTTTTTTTTCAAATTAACTGATAAAATAATTGATTAAAAACACTTCAGAATATCTTCTGCGTTAAATGGCCCCTGTTACTTACAATCTTTCGTGGCTAAATTAAAGATACACTCTTATTCCCATGCAAGATTTACAACAATTAAAACTTTTGTTTTAATATTCCAAAATGGATGAATAAATGTCAAACAATGGTTCTCATGAAGGATACCGAGTTGAATTTGAAAGAAATGAGCATAAAACACGGTATTTCTACCTAATAAAACTATAGTAACCCACAGTAAATTTTTTAGCATTCACCAACCATTTAATATTTTTTACGCTTTCTGCTATTAAATACACGGTTACAATCTTGTTATCAGTAATAAATAGTTTCCATAAATGCATTATTTAGTAAGTAGTTTAAGGTTTATCAGTCAAAATTTATGTTTGTTATACATGTGCATGTATTGATTTTGAATAAGAGTGTCACTTTAAGTATGTAACCTCCTTTCATTTATGTTTATATTGTATATAAACCCAAAATCATTTGGTCACAATTTCATGCTTAGGCAGCTACCCAGTACTGTTTAAACAACGCTTTGCTCCGCCCACGTATCCCCTTTATTAGCATATATCAAGGTAGTAGTCGAGTTAGTGATGCCGATTAATCTTGACTTTATCGAGTAATACTAAATTAAATTTGAGTTGAAGGTGTCGCAGTCCGACGAACAGGAATAACGAATTCAAAGCTATCTTTTAACTGGCAGAAATTTGGAGTAAATTGCAAAAAAACAGGTCAGTGGAGTGATGGTAGATCGAATGTTAGCTTTAAAACAGCTTCTTTTTCGTAGCTCAAACGTACTTATACTACAAGGCTTGTGGAAGAAGTTATTGCAAGATTATCGAGTGTTGTCCAGTGTTTAGGGAAAACCCGGAGTATCACATACTTTTATAACATAAATTGCAAGCTCGAAAGGGCATTCATATAAAAGAGAATTTTCTTCCTATTAGAGAGCTACTCTGACAATAATACGCCTCATTAGCACCCAATCTAACGATACAAAATATGTTGCAAAATGATACCGAAATAAAGAATTTGTTATTGACGGATAATGCTCTCTTCATGTACATGAGGGCCATTTCAATAACGATCATATGTAGATTCGTGTTGTGAACTAAAATTAACTAAGTGTCGAAGTTTCATCAATTGGCTACACATTTGAATAAACTGAACTTTAGCCAGTTTTAAAAATGAACATCAGTTGAGGAATTAAGAAAGTCAATATCTAGCCATCGTTGTGGTGTTTATAGTTATAGATTTTAGATTATTAAGTTACGAATAAAACCCTTTATTGAAATGTGCCCCCCGTTCCAGTTTCAGTATGCATGTGGAGACAATTCTATTAACGAGGGCACATTAACATATGTGATATCGTCTGCGAAAATGAGTCCGAGATGTAAGACGAGTGACAACAGGGTACACTTATATAGTACGATTAGAATAGCATTGATTATGGGCGTTTTTATTGATACCAAACTAGTTTCAGTTTTGGTTTCATGGCTACGGTGGTTTGGTAAGTTTTGCTTGAAGTAACAAATGCATGGTTTGTGTATAGTTTTAACAATATGGTGGAGCTTCTAGTCACTAGATCTGAGTTTCTTCAAAACAATGTCGACCGTGGTCGTTTGCCTAACTTAACTTAATGTTGTTTCAACGTGTTGGATCACTGTCCGCCTTGTTTTTTTGTGTTTTTTTTCAACTAGTTTTCGGATTGCACCAACTGACGAAACCGCATCCGGAGGGGGTTTCAACAGTTTCAAAAATCCGTTGCGGTTCTTGTTAAACAAACGATACGAACAACAACTTCCTCTACCTCGATGAAAGTGATCTATACGAGTAGTAGCGAGGTACCGACATAGTGTTTTAAAGGGACTAAACACCAGATGTTCCTTTAATATGCGAATACAACATTTCCTCAAAATAAGCCTTGCATTGTCAATCCGAGCTAGTAAGAGGCCGACAATACATCATTGTACATAAATAAAGAATAAACACATCGATACTGTTGCTGTCTCATCCCCGTTTTAAAATACCGCATAATGGTTAAATTAAATCTGTTAATGAGTATAGATAATTATATCGACGCTATTTTAAAACTTACTGAGATGAACGTGTTGGACAACCCCAGTATTTTTTCGAATTCTAAAAATGCACAAAAGCTGCGAAAGCTGCATGTGTCGTAAGCGATGTGATAAATTAGTAAGATTCAATGCGTTGTTTACAACAATGTCAATTTTATGTAAGTTTTTGACAATTTTATTTCTTGCAATTGTATCAACTGGTGTCTAGTCCCTTTAAATTTACATGTCATGTAGCTACACGTTATGAAATAATTATACGTTTTTGCTGTCGACCCTGACGGGCCATGCCAAATTTTCATTTCTATTTTCATCTTGATTACCGTGTGTAAGAATTTAGATAAATAAACGAAAATTAAACGTTATTAGGACATTTGATTGAATATTTAATCTGAACATACACTTTCTCAACTTTTATTACATAATAAAGAATATATAAGTACGAATATAAGAGATGAAACAACACAGTAAAAAACACTAATCAAAGTTAATAATGTATGAGATGAACAGGGATCGCCCCAAATAACAACTTTGTTTGAATGTTCAAACATAGTTTTTGCATAAAAATATATATTTCTTTCTTATGTTAAAGTTTAGCAAACATATACAAAAATGTACATACATCCTTTTGAAGGTAACAGGTTTATGTGCACTTTTGGGATGAGTAAATATAATACCGGAATATGTTTAATTTAATACCCTCTAATGGTAGAAATGACGTTTAGTTAAAAAAAATAGTTTTTAATTATAATTATTTAACAACGACTTGAAGAAGGTTATTCTCGATGGCACGCTGTTGTGCGAGAGTGTGGTCTTGTTGTGTGGAAAGAAACCGGAGTAGAAAGGAGAAAAACTTACTTGTCCGGCTTGGTGACCGCAAACCAAACTCACATATGCCCTGGCCAGGAATCGTACCCATGCCGAAGTATTGAGAAGCGAGTGGCTTAACCACTGCGCTATATATGGAGAACTGAAGGGTTTTGCATATTAACGCAGAAATGCTTCGGTATTATAAATACTTGTAATTTGATATTATCCAAAAGCAATACTGTCCTGCCCATGTCCCTTTTGGAGATTTATTCCATCAGTATGTATGAAAGTGACTCTCATGTATTAAAGTGCCAGACATCGATCTTTTTTATTTCGTTTTAACTATGATAAAACGTCTACAAAAGTTCAGACGAGCTGTATTGTTAATAATTATTGAAAAACGTAACAAGATGCAGAAAGGGCAGTTTTTCTGAACTAAATAAGTTTCTGGCAGTTGCTCTATGGTCTGTGTACATAAAAGTATGTAAAATATCTTAAACAACATTAAAAACAAGTTTCCCGGATTAGATCCCTACTCGGATTTTCTTCAACGACGAGTACTGTTAACCACGCAGGAATGATACATGATATCTAAAAACAACACTTACACCGTCAAAATTGCACTCAAATTTTCGGTATGCAGGAAAAGGTATCGTTCAAAATTATGTGGGACGGATTAAAACATCCGAACCTCGGGCACGCTGCGTGGCCGGTTAGTCGGCAAGACTCGTTAACGACTTGCGCACGTGCCCTCGGGCCGAAATTTTCCATCCGTCATGCATACATGTGAAAGGAACTTATATTTTACCACTTAATAAATGACAAAAAAATATGTTGAAGTTGAAATGTTTGTCTTTCCCCAACAACTTCTGTATTGTGAAAGAGTCATATGACAGGCACTAATGTCTTGAACAAGTTGTTTTACAGTATCAAGCTCAGCACACCGTTCCGTCTGTCTTGGTATAAAATCACTAATTATCCCGTTAAAGAGTGATAGGACTGTAAAAAGAAAATGGTTAAAAATGAATTTGTCTGACTTGAAAATAAATCTTGAGAAATTGGCGCCTACTTTCTTGATTGAGAAGATTACTTTTCTGATTGATTCACTGTACCTTTGTTATTGTATACTAGCGGAATAACGTTGTTGGACATTGCAAAGATATACCGATTCCTGAATGATTGCTCTCTATTTCACAGTTGCATACATTTGTTAAATCATTGAAACACCGAAAACTAAAAGAAATAACGGAACTAACTACTATTTCAGACAAAATCATGCACATTCACTCATTTCCGATCGTATAAAAACTAACGCAATTCTAGTTTACCTCAGAACTGTCCATTGTATATCATTATACCAGAGAAATGATTAAAACTAATTGCATTGTCATAAAATCCAGCATCTCCATAGTTCTCAACCCATACTTTACTGCCCGTTTTCACGATGGCGATACTCTCCGCGGTTATGCAGTCTCCCCAATCGTCATCTTTGATTGAGCCTTTTGTGTGTTTGATGCCATCAATCATGATAGCGTAATTACAGTATTTGGTGTATACACAAAGGTGGATGGTAAAAAGAAACGCGCCATCGGCAGGGCAGGTAAACACACCCGTAGAGTTGTTATACCCTCCTCCAACATTTGTAAGGACTTCTTTGAAGATTAAGGTCCCTACGGAGTTCGGTGCGCCCGTATCTTTCAATTGTCGGGCTTTGAACAGAACTTTGTTGGATGAATTACCTGTAAATACAAGTCCGGCTAGGAATTTATATTGTAAGAGAACAGGAAATGGCACAGGCATTTGGTCAATGCACCCCTCTCTGGAAAGGTCTCATTGAACAAATAGCATTAGATTTGGGCATGTATGGACGGATAGTCTTTAGTATATATATTGGTGGATGGTAAAAGGAAACTCTCCATCGGCAGGGCAGGAATATATATATCTCACCTCCGACATGAATGACGCTATCCGATTGGCCTAGAGCGGTCACGTGCACGACGTATATAATCTACACCCCCCCCCCCTTGTAATATCCAGTATGTTTCATACCACCCCTGTAATTTTTATACTCCGCAGAATACGTAAAAAATGGCGGCCGAATAATTTGTATCTTCTCTCTCGGCTTATATTTTCACTATCGGGGAGCTAACTTATGATATTGAATATCCATTTTATTTAAGCAATCAGTTGAGTGCAACCGACTGTTTACATGGGTCATTGGT